>NC_079511.1:4161456-4172561 GCF_000801105.2 Raphanus sativus | reverse complement strand
CGGCAACAGATCGAGTTTGTTGCTTTCTGCCTCATTCGATTCAAGGCTTATCATGTACCAATTTCAGAGTATTCCTTGGGAGGTTTTTATCATTTGGTATCAGAGCAACACTCTGAGTTTGGTATTCATTCTCTATCACTTTCTCATCTTTTCATCTTCTTCATCCATCTTCTACCTTTCATCTTCTTTTCTTTATTTAAAAAAAAAAAAAAAGAGAGGACTTGTTGCTTTCAAGTGTTAAATCCTTCTTGGTCATATCTGTTAAATGTCGTGTTCAAGTTTTGTTTTTTTTTAAAAGCAAGATTTGAGGACAAATCTTTTTTTAAGAGGGGTGGAATGATATGATCATGGGAAGCATCAGGACATGTGTTCAGTGTTCGAAGCATATCTTCTCAACCACAATCAATAAACGCATGAAACCACCTGGAGAATATAGTCAGCTCAATTACAAAGGTCCTCGAAGAAGAATCATATCAAAAAGAGTTCAGTTTATATTTTTGGAACCTTGAGAGTGATTCTCAAATTTGTTTTCGATCATGGTGTGTAATATCCATTGGTCAAAACTTTTATGATTGTTGGTGTGTAATATCCTTCAATCTAACTCAATCAAATTTGGTGTGTCATATCCAAGGGAGATTGTTATAGGGTAAATCAGGAGCTCTTCCGCAACTTCTGTGTGACCTTTCGACCCACATCCCTTGATTGTTTGTTGCTCCAAGTTACACATCTTTTTCTCGTTGGACCGGTGCGTCACATCCGGCAACAGATCGAGTTTGTTGCTTTCTGCCTCATTCGATTCAAGGCTTATCATGTACCAATTTCAGAGTATTCCTTGGGAGGTTTTTATCACCCGGGATACCCCCACGTTAATCAAAAAAAAAAAATTATATTGTTATTTATATATGATTCCAGGTATAAATAGTTTTATTATTCTCTTTTTGGATATCAAGTTATATGTATTTTTCTACCACAGTTTATTTTAGTTTTAAGCATATTGAAACCAGATTATATTTAGTTGTACTTAGTTTGATTCATCTGCTTAATCTGTAAATATATTCTATAACATCTGCATAATTTGATATATGTTATTTTTGAAAGAAGTTGGAAAAAACTAAGTGTTAATCAAATTAGAATCTTATTAGAAAATAGAATCAATAATACGGTAATCCAAAGAAATAAATAATTATAAATATCATAAGAATATAATAATCCTTTTAAAAAACCATACAATTATTTATGTACAATTGATTATGTAGATTTAAAACTATCTGGGAAAAAACAACTTGAACATGATTCAAAAAATCTCAAATACTTTTAATATATATTTCCCTTTTTAGTTATTATTAAGATAAAATAAGTTATTAATGAAAAAACTAAAATATAAATATTGATAATAGAAGTTACATAATAACTTTAATTCATTAAAATATCTTTGTAATTGATCACTGTTAAAAAAAATCTATGGGGGTTGTCTCTGTGCGGTTGATGATGTGCACACATTGATCTTTAACCACTTACTACGCTCAGAAACTTGTATGTTTTTACATCTTTTACACTTATATTAGAGCCTGAAAGTTCACTGGTCGTGCTTAACTAGTTTCAACTTTGTAGTATGTTGTTACACCTTCTAGTCTTTCAACCTTAACCAGTTTGACCGACGGTAAGCCAGTTGACAATATCAAATTGATTTTCTTATGAGACATTGATCAGCATAGTTTTTTTCTTTGGTGGGTTGTGATTGACAGGAGGATTAGCGACTTAGGAGGCAGACCGTCTCCTTTCCCTCTATTGAGTAACATGGACTCTATCAAGACACTATGAGTTATAAACAATACAACGTTTGTGTTTTTTACTTTGTATAAGATTCCTAGAAACTTTTTTTTTTCATTCAACTTCGAATGCAGGATATGGAGAAAATTCAATTTAAATGGTGCAGTTCCAAAGTATATTGGGCATCTGAGGAAGCTTAAAACACTGTAAGTCATGTTCATACGTTACCAAAAGTAGAACTTTAATGTTATTTGTTTTTTTTCTCACGTAATATATACATAAATATTTAAACCTAGATTTATACACCTGTTATTTTTCACTTCACATCAAGATTTTTTATTTATTTATTTTTCTTTATTTTTTCTTTGTTTTTTTTAAACTTTGCATCAAAATTTCAACAATTGTTTTTGTAAATTTATTACATTTCATGGTTTGTTATGTCAAAACCAGATTTGTCTTGTTTAGTTACTTGTCCTTTTTTCAAATTTAAGGTGAAGTATAAATTCCATAATAATATGTTTATTTTTATACTCCTAGTTTAGTACTCCTTCTATTTTTAATACTTGATGTTTTAGATAGACTGTTTTGTCTAAATTATACCATATTTTCAATTTTATATGATAAAATTTATCTACAAATAATGTTATGTGACCAATAATAAATTATACTTTATTATTGGTCCAATTGCGATTGAGTAAATTTTAAATGATGCATTTATTTAGGAAATATAAAAAAATAAATGTTTTATTAATTTGTGTGCACAATTATAAAATGTCATATTACTCCTAATTGAAAAGTATGTACTACTCCCTCTGTTTTTAAATAATACATGTTTTGAGATTTTCACATTTTTAATAAAACATATTAAAATTTACTTATTAATGCATAGTTTTTTGTTATTTTATATTTCATATATTTCTAAACCAATAAAATTTCAAGAAATGCAATTAATGTTTTTGAGATTCACAATTATTTATAATTAGTTGACAAAAATTACATTGAAAATATGAAAAATACATCTTTTTGAAACAAAAAAAAATCTTAAAACATACATCTTTAAAAAACAGAGGAAGTATTTAATAAGCTGATATATTTTCTAATTACTTGGTCAACATTTTGTTAAATTATTAAATAAGCTGATATAAATATAGACATCTCAAAGTACAGCATCTATATTTAAATTTCGACGACTGAAGTGGCCCATAAGCTCTCATCATTACCATTACCTACTTCCTAATTCACCATATGTCTTTCTCTCCATATCTCTTACACGCTTTATCCGAGAAGTGATACAATATTTTTATTCATTCTTTTTTAAATTTGAAAAGATGAGTTCTTGGCTTAGCAAATATTTCATCATCCTCCTCTTCACACTAATTTTCCATCGGCGACTTGGATTTTCTGACAACAATAAACTCCACGAGGCCGAAGGTAATCTTAAAACACTTCGAATCTCCCTTTTCATCTTTCTAATAGTTTCCAGCTGAGATTATTACTTTGTCTCTCATCTCTTGTACGTTTATGTATATGAATCTATATCACCTACTGGTTATTTCTTGAAATTTTAAAATGGCAAGTGAGAGCACTGAAGGAGATAGGGAAGAAGCTAGGGAAGAAAGACTGGGACTTCAACAAAGATCCATGTAGTGGTCAAGGCAACTGGGTTGTTACCACTTACACATCCAAAGAGTTCGAGAGTAATATCACTTGCAATTGCTCCTTTCTTCTTCTGAACTCATCTTGCCATGTAATCAGAATGTAAGGCCTCTTTTTCCTCCTCCTCTTCCCCTTATCTTCTTATAATATTTACCCATTTTTTGGAATTTACAAATATATTTAGTCTAAGTAATGATGTTGGTACCGAGTCATATACTTTAGTACTGATCTCATCAGTAAATAAACCATGGGAGTATGAATATTCCACGGTTAAAATTACTTTATCATGGAATAGTATTTAGGAATTGCATCAGTACATTTTTTATTTACTTTTAAAGCAAAAATAAGGAAAACAAAAGCTAACAAGAGTACTGACAATGTTTATGGTCACAAAACGCACTAATCACGTTCTTGGTGAGTAGGTAGATTTAATTATGTTTTTATTAACTACACGACGCACGCGCTTTAGTGATAACCGCTAACAATATACCATGTCTACCAACTTACTAAATTAAAGTCCAAGTTTTTTTAGTAAGGAAACAGGATTAGAATCATATCGTTTTTAGGATGATTAAGAGAGCTAATCAATAATGGTGTATGTACAAAACACTTGTGAAACTACAGAAGATTTATTAGAAAGCTTAATAGTTTTGTTTGTCTCTTTGTGACCACAAGTTTATATGCCAAGCTGTACATGGCAGCTGATCGTTGACTGATCCGTTGACTATATAGGCTAAGATTCAAAATAGAGTAACGCGTTTACTTTGGAATTTGTTTTTATCGTAACCAGAGATTTGTGCCGACTTAATAAATCGTCAAAGACAAAAACATTCCAACAATTCAATGAATTTACCTCCAAAAGTCACTTTAATTATTATTTTTGGTGTCGCCTCAGGAATCTCTTTAAACATATGTTTTTAATTGTTATCTTATAAAACTAACATTACTTATTACAAAATAAAGTTACTCAGAGTGTCTGCGATACATGAGAGTATTCAGAATGCGATTTTGTCATTATGTTGAGATGAGACTAAAATTTTATTTTGTACTGATTGTCTAAGTAGATGAAAACAATTGCTGCGTTCTTAATTAGACGTTGTAAATCATATATCTATCATGATTAAAAAACAAAATAGAAAACACTCCAAAATATTACTCCCTCCGTTTCAAATTATATGTCGTTCTAGAGGAAATTTTTTGTTTCAAAATAAGTGTCGTTTTCGGTTTTCAATGCAAAATTTATTGAGAATATTCTCTTTTCTATTTTTCTATTGGTTGATACATGGTTAGGTGTATTGGTAATAGTGTTTTTATTTTGGAAATATGTAAAATTAAATGTTTTCTTAATCTGTGTGCATAAGGTTAGAACGACATATAATATGAAACGGAGGGAGTAAATAACACGATTAAAATATTAAAGTATTTTATTTTATTTTATTTTAACTTACGCTTTAATATGTAAAAGATTTGCCCTAAAAAGTTATTGCGGAAATTTCTTTTCTGCCCCCAAACTTACAGTTACTCACAAAAAATAGCTTCTCATTATCAGTTGTTAAACCAACTGTAGATTATTTATGGTTAACTGTGGTTAAATTTTGACAAAAAAAACAGTGGGTAAATAGAAATTCTGTATCCGGTTTAACCTCATATCCGGTTTTTGTGCTCTGTTTTGCAGAGCTCTGAAGTCGCAGAACCTAACAGGCATCGTCCCTCCTGAGTTCTCGAAGCTTCGCCACCTCAAAGTTTTGTAAGTCATCAACGCAAAATAAAGTCTTCAGAATTTTCATAGATTCTTACAGTCTTAGTGATAGAAATGGTTCAATTAACACAAACAAGTTGGTTGCAGAGACCTTAGCCGTAACTATCTGACTGGTTCCATTCCAAAGGAATGGGCTTCTATGCGCTTAGAAGATTTGTAAGTTACTATACTCTATATTATTGCTTTAAGATGATCTAATGATATTTAAAATATAAACCATTTTCTTTAGTTTTGTAATAACTGTTGTTGTCTTTGTGGGTTTGACGATGTTGCAATACACAGATCTTTCATGGGAAACAGATTGTCTGGTCCGTTCCCCAAAGTCCTAACTCGCCTCACTACTCTCAGAAACTTGTACGTTGTTGTTAAACCTTTTACACTTGTTCTGAGTCAGAGTAGTAGAACTGGTCATGCTTTAAAAAAATCATAATAATCATTCCTTTATGATTCTACAGAGTTTCAGAATGATCTATGTGTTTGAATTCATGCAGGAGCCTCGAAGGAAATCTATTTTCAGGACAAATCCCTCCTGAGATTAAAAAGATGATTCATTTGGAGAGACTGTAAAGTTTATTTTCTCTCACATAGACATAGAACAACCTTAGAATTGATAACCAATTGTAATGTAGGCTAATAATATCTTTATCATATTGTCTGATTTTTGCATCAGTCATCTTCCTTCAAATGCTTTCACTGGCCCATTGCCTGAAGAACTTGCACTGCTCCAGAACTTGACTGATATGTAAGAGAACTTAGTCTTATTAAAATGGTTGATATGACAAAACAGCAAGTAACAAACTTAGTCATTGTTGGATAATCTCTAGTTATATCTTAAATGATTGTATTTGTGTGATCCTAGGAGGATAAGTGATAATAACTTCACTGGCCGCATACCAGATTTCATCGGAAACTGGACAAGTATAACGAAACTGTAAGAGTTTACTTCTTTCTCCATAAACAATTGCATGTCCTCAAGAAAATACATACAAAACCTAACAAGTTTTTTTTTTCCTTTTTGCAGGCAGTTGCATGGTTCAGGTTTGGATGGTCCAGTACCCTCTAGTATCTCAACCTTAACCAGCTTAACCGATCTGTAAAGCCATTGACAAAACCAACTTCTTTTCAAACTGGTTTCCTCGTGAAACATTCATCATCATAGTTTTTTTCCTTGGTGGGTTGTGATTGACAGGAGGATTAGTGATTTAGGAGGCAAACCGTCTCCTTTCCCTCCATTGAATAACTTGGCCTCTATCAAGACACTGTGAGTTAAGAAAAAAATACAACGTTTGTGTTGTCTACCTAATATAACTTTTTTTATTCAACCTCCAATGCAGGATATTGAGAAAATGCAATTTAAATGGCCCAATTCCAAAGTATATCGGGCAGCTGAAGAAGCTTAAAACACTGTAAGTCATGTTCATACATTGACCTCTAATATTATCTATGTTCCCATGAGACTGAACTTCTGTCTGTTTACTATGTAGTGACCTCAGCTTCAATCTACTAACCGGTGAGATTCCCTCAACGTTTGAAAATATGAAGAAAGCAGATTTCATGTAAGTGACCTCAGCTATGAGAGTATTCTTCCTAAATCATGAAAGCGTTTTCTAAATAAATCTTCTCTTTCAGTTATTTGACAGGAAACAAGCTGACAGGAGCTATTCCAAGCTACTTCGTTAATAAAAACAAAAACGTGTACGTTACTTAATCCCCAAGCTAAAATTTCAGTTTTTACCACTTAGCACAAATTTAAAAAAAAAACTGTATATGTTCTTCTTGATATGTGTGCAGTGATGTTTCTTACAACAACTTTACCGATGCAAGTTCAATTACCGGGAGTAAATGCAGCGATGTTACCTCGTAAGTGTACTCTTATATATATTTCAGAATACTTTTGTTTCATTCGTTTGAAGAAATAACAAATGTTTTTGCTTCATTTCCTAGGAATTGGGTGGAAAGCTTCTCCATGGGGAATAAATCGTAAGAAACCAATCTCTCTCTCTGTATTGCATTTTTAATCATGTTTAGTGAACTGACAGATAAACAATCTCTCTGTTTGATGTTTCAGACGCAAGGAATCATCCTGTTACCTTCACCACATCCCTTGTCGTCTTCCTAAGAGAGATCGTAAGCAACAACGTTTTTAACAGTTGAAATAAATGGTGATCAGGTCTATGTTCTTGATTAAACTTAATTTGTAGATAAGTATAAGTTATACATAAACTGTGGAGGAAGTGAAGTTAAAGTGGACAAAGGAACGACATACGAAGCTGACCAAAACTCCAAAGGTCCTTCAATGTTCTTCGCTGTCAATCACTGGGCGTATAGCAGCACCGGGAACTTCATGGACAACGATGATGATGCTGATGATTACATCGTACAGAACACATCCAGATTATCAGTTAACGCTTCTTCCTCTCTCACCTCCGGGCTTTACAGGACGGCTCGAGTTTCTCCTTCCTCGTTAACTTACTATGGACTATGCCTTGGAAACGGTAACTACACTCTCCACCTCCACTTCGCTGAGATCATCTTTACCGATGACAAGACACTTTACAGCCTCGGCAAACGCTTGTTCGATATCTATGTTCAGGTATGTCTATAGGAAAAAAAAATGTAAAACCATAACATATAGTAGTAGTATTCTTACTTACTCATTTCTCTGAATACAGGATAAGTTAGTGATTAAGAACTTCAATATCCAAGAAGCAGCTGGTGGATCCGGTAAGCCGGTCATAAAATCGTTCCTGGTGAATGTGACAGAGAACAATGTGAAGATTGGGTTGAGGTGGGCTGGGAAAGGGACAACAGGCATTCCCATTAGAGGAGTTTATGGTCCTATGATATCAGCTATATCAGTGGAACCAAGTAAGTTTTTTTTTTTCTTATTACTTTCATATTTGAAAATGGATCATGGAATCTCATAGTTGCTTGTGTGTGTCAGATTTCAAACCTCCGGTGTATCATGACAAGAAAGAGATCATGCTAAAAGCAGGGATACCTGTTGCAGCAGCACTTCTTTTATTGCTCATATTTGGTATATTCTTGAAGAAAAGAAGTGACAAAAATGCTATTGACAAAGGTATTATAAACTTTAGTGTTCTTATCATGTTTTCAGATTCTATTTATGTTGGCTGAAGACTACTTTCATTTTGGTTTGTCTTTTGACTGAACAGAGCTAAGGAATTTAGATCTACAAACTGGAAGTTTCACTCTACGGCAGATAAAAGCCGCCACTGATAATTTTGATGCAACCTTGAAGATCGGTGAAGGTGGATTTGGCTCTGTTTACAAGGTAAGTCCACTTTGTGTTCTGTCTAACTTTCTTATGAATCCTTTTTACAGTAAAAAAAACTAGAAGATTGGTCCCATTTCTTGGTGCAGGGTGTATTGTCTGAAGGAAAACTGATTGCAGTCAAACAATTATCTGCAAAATCAAGGCAGGGAAACCGCGAGTTTGTGAACGAAGTAGGAATGATCTCAGCTCTACAACATCCGAATCTTGTGAAGCTATACGGTTGTTGTGTTGAAGGAAACCAGTTGATATTGGTGTATGAGTATTTGGAGAACAACTGTCTATCACGTGCTCTCTTTGGTACGTTTTAATTTTTTATTATCCTGAGAGTTTGCAACTGAAGAACCATCAAACCATGCATGCTCTAAATTATTAATTAAGGGTTATTTGGTTTTTTTTTGCAGGAAAGGAAGTGAGTGCTAGACTGAAACTAGACTGGTCAACGAGGAAGAAGATTTGTTTGGGGATAGCTAAAGGACTTACGTTTCTCCACGAAGAGTCTAGGATAAAGATTGTACACAGAGATATTAAGGCGAGCAACGTGTTGCTCGATAAAGATCTCAACGCCAAGATCTCTGATTTTGGTTTGGCAAAGCTGAACGATGATGGAAACACTCACATCAGCACTCGTATTGCAGGAACTGTGTAAGTCTCTCTCGTTTACTCGTGAATACTCTTTTAAGGATTTATATATATTTTTCTTTTGATATTTTGCATGTTTACGTTGCAGAGGTTATATGGCTCCAGAATACGCCATGCGTGGCTACTTGACTGAGAAAGCAGATGTTTATAGCTTTGGCGTCGTTGCACTCGAGATCGTAAGTGGAAAGAGTAACACAAACTTTAGGCCAAGCGAGGACTTCGTTTACCTTCTTGATTGGGTAAAAACATTCTCATCTCTTTCATCCACTTAATAAGTGTAAAACTCTATGAAATGACCAATGTAACATACGTGCAGGCATACGTTTTGCAAGAGAAGGGATGCTTGCTAGAGATGGTTGATCCGACGTTAGCCTCCGATTACTCAGAAGAAGAAGCCATGCTGATGTTGAACGTG
Organism: Raphanus sativus; assembly: GCF_000801105.2. Taxonomy (NCBI): domain Eukaryota; kingdom Viridiplantae; phylum Streptophyta; class Magnoliopsida; order Brassicales; family Brassicaceae; genus Raphanus; species Raphanus sativus. The sequence continues at coordinate 4,163,024 of NC_079511.1, read as the reverse complement.
GCGTTGATGTGCACCAACGCGTCACCGACGCTAAGGCCTACGATGTCCCAAGTGGTGAGTCTGTTGGAGGGAAAGACAGAGATGCAAGAGTTGCTGTCGGATCCTAGCTTCTCGACGGTTAACCCGAAGCTCAAAGCATTGAGGAACCATTTTTGGCAGAACGAGTTTAGCAGAACGCTTAGCTTCTCTACTACAAGCGGGCCTAATACTGCCTCTGTCAAGTCACAACTTGATGCTGAGGAAAAGACTGGACTTTTGGATTAATTAAACTTCTTATTACGTTCCAATTTATAAGTGAGAGATTCTTAGGAGTTGTGAAGCTTTTATTCTCTGTGTCTTTAAGTGTATATATAATCAATAAATTATATCTCCAAACTGTAAGATGAAAATTAGATAAAGATAAAAATCCTTAAAATACTGCAGTTGTCTATTGTATTCTGGCAGTTTGATCTTTGACTCTGTTTGGATAAAGAAAACTAAAAGTGAGAAATCACACTCCACTGAATAACATGCTTAAAGAGATATTTTGGTGCGGTACTTTGTGGAAAAGATCACCGTAAAAGGTTAAGAAGAAATTGGTTTTAGTCAACTGGATCATTCAAATTACAGAACATTTTTTCGATCAAATTAAGGAGAGAAATTTGGCATTCATATCAAAGGAGAGAACAATGAAGTGATAACTTAGATGTTATTTTTTTTGTTATAATATTTGATCCAATTTTTTTTAATCAAGCGAAAATGAATTGTAACTAATCTATAAAAATGAATAACACAATATTTCAATTTTTATATTCAAATTATTAATCCAAGAACCAACATAAATATAATTAATAATATAAAATTTAATTGAATATTTAACATTAATTACTGAATAACACTAAATTTTAAAATCTACAGAATTAACATTAAATATAGTATTGAAAAAATCTTGCTAAAACTAAAATTTTAAACAACTTTGTGATTGGTATCTTTAAATCGATATATTCTATTTATGTAATTTAATAGTTACTAGATCATGATCCGCGCGCCTGCGCGGATTTATCTTTTGATTCACATATTTTATATACATTTTGTATATTATTTAAATTTTATAATATAAAAAGTTAGAATGATCCGGAACCAAAAAAAATCGACCCGGATAAAAAATTTCAAATACCTACTTAGATCCAAATGTTGAGAACTCGAAAAACTCATACCTGAAATGAACAGATTTATACCCGATCCAGTGAGCTAAATTTCAAACATAATATCTTTTGTTATATTTTTAATTCATTTTGTTGGGTTGGTGAAATTTACTATTTATTCGGAAGATTTTTGGCTAACTTAATGGTATATATTCTTAGGTTTCTTTTTTCTAAACAGGAAAAAAAAATTTGGGTCTTGATTAAATTTATCTTATATATAAATTGATGCTATAAATAATTTTTATAAAACTAATTTGTAACATTAATGTCATTTTTGTTATAAATTAATATATCATGGTTTATAGGTTCAAAGTATAGAGTTAGTCGTCTTCATAGTATTGCTAATATTGATAGATACAAGTTAATGAATACATATAATATATT
>NC_079511.1:4126809-4161356 GCF_000801105.2 Raphanus sativus | reverse complement strand
GATCACATCTCCCCACGCCATTTTCTCGTACTTCTCTAGGTACTGAGTCACCTTAACCTCGTGATTGGCCACCCAGTCGTCTCCCAGAACGACCTTGAGGTTCGATGTGCGTACCTTGATGAGCACGTAATGGAGGTTGTTGGCGAGGAAGAGATACGAGAGCGCCGCGTCGCTGTAGAGACGAGATTTCGCGTCGATTTTGCAGAGCAGGACGAGTATCAGCCACGCTAGCCTCGCAGCCATCGGAGAGCCAGCGTTCTCTGGATTCTCTTCGTTGCTGCTGCTGTTACTGTTATAGTAATCCTCCGGTAACGGCAACAAGGACTCCTTGTCCTTGATAATGGCGGTGAGCGAGTCGCTGTAATCCCCGAGAAAGACTATGAAGTTCATGACGTACCTCGTGAGCTGATGGACTCCGCCACATGCGATCGGCCATTTCGATGACTCTTTCGTGATCGACGATTGGAACTCGACCATCATCGCGTTCACCGATACGCCTAGCTTTTCTAAAGATTCAGCCGCCTGCGATCGCACGGAGGCGGTTGAATCGTAGCTGAAGATCTGGTCGATTTTGGGAACGACGTGCAAGATCGTCTGGTAAACGTCGAGCGTGGGGAAGATCTTCTCCGCGGTTTTCCTGCATCTCGCGACGGTTATCGGGAAGACGAAGAGCTTCAACGCGCTCTGTAGGGTAATCTCGACGAAGGTTGACTCGGCTAAGGATACTGAGGATGAAGAGGAGGAAGAGAAGATCCGATCGCAGAGGATTCGTTCTCCGTTAAACAGCGTGGTGAATGCGACTGTCGCAAGCCTCACCCAACCTTTGATCTTCTTCTCTAGAATCTCCCATTCTAGTTTCTGCATCTGCGCCGAGGTTAGTTTCTCGAACCCTAGGTGAGACAAGGCCTCGACGATGATCTTTCTTCTGAGTTTCTTATATATCTTAACGCAATCCTTCTCATAACCGGAGGAGATCATGCAATTAGCTATCATCTTCAAATCCTCGATAGCGTCAGCATCTACTTTCTCGTCAAAAGAGCAGCTAGTGATGGATTCCGAATCCAAAAACCGGCGGTTAGATTTCAAAACCCGGTAAAACTCCTTCTCCAAATACTTCATAGCCGTCCGCATCAGATCACGCGCTTGAGCAAGCTTGGCGGAGTCCGGATTCACCAGACCGGCGCTCTGAATAGCGTATTGTAACTTGGCTAGGACGTCGAGGAAGCGTCTTCCTTCTCCGCGGTTTTCCGCGGAGAAAAGTGAAGAGAGGCTGCAGGAAGTGGAAGAAGGATCGTAGATGTGTGGGGAAACCCATTGGCGTACGAAAGCATCGGTTGCCTCGACGGTATCACTGATCAGAGACTCGGAGAAGCCGCCTTGCTGTGGAGGAGGGAGCTTAGGTGATTTTGAAAAGGCAGAAGGTTTCAAGAGCACCATTTGTTTCTTTGTATTGGAGATATTATTTAGTCGTATGGTGTGTGGGGTTATTTATTCGAAACCTTTGTTTTGTTTGTTTTGGCGGGTAAAGCCTGTCTCGTTGGAGCCGTTGCTTCAGTTCCACTCGGTCATAATATCCATGCTGGTCTTCCTTTTTTCTCTCTCGTTTCTGTTTTTATTGTTATTTTGAATTCAAAAATATATTAACTCGTAACTAGAGGAGATTTGTTGTCAATTAATAGGTTCTGTTACATATTAAGATGACAAAGACGAAAGAAGACAACAAACTTCAATAATAGATGACAAGAAGAAAGAAAAAAACTAGTAAGAAAGATAAACGGTGCATTCAAGAACAGTCTCAAGCCCATCTGTGAACTGGTGTGGCTGCTGTGTATTTCCGGTGCCACCTGTAAATGTCTTGACGATGGCGTAGCCTCTCGCATTCACATACTTCCCCGTACCACCCATAACCCCAAGATGAGATTCCGATGCAGCTGTTCTGTGTACACCGAAGAAACTTATGCTATCTTCATAACCACCACTCTCGAACATAGCCGTGAAAGCCATTGTCTGGCTGGTTCCATCAACTGCGCTGGCTACATAGAAGCCCTGGGCTTTGCCAAGCAGACCTGACCCTAGTTCATGCCCTTCGGTTAGCTCGTTGTCCATCACCGTCATTGTTCCAAACATGAGCATTTGGAGAGACGAACCCGACGGGAGCTGACCACCATTGGCCACGGGGAGACCGTTCAAGAGGTTGTCTCCGTTGTTCTGTAGAATGCTGGAAGTAGTTCCGCCCAGCCCGACGAGGAGTGGGACGTTGTTGTTGTTGAGGATTCCGTTGTTGTTATTGTTGGATGGAAAGCCGTTGTTGACAGGGAGGTTTGCGCCGTTGGGCTTGGCAAATGGAAGTTGGCCACTGAGAGCTGGGTTTGCAACGACTCCAGTCACAGCTCTGGCTGTCGGATTTGAGCCACCGAGTATGTCATGCATAAAGAAAACCAGGGTGTGGTCTGGAACTGAACCACTGGTCGTTGACCCTACACCGGTGGCTGTAGCAGCAGGGAAAGGCCCTGAACCAGCAGCAGGCAAAGGACCAGAAGTAGCAACCGGAAAAGGAGCAGAACCGGTGGTTGGTAGAGAGCCAGGGCCAGTAGTAGGAAAGGGACCTGAACTAGCAACAGGTAAAGAACTAGAACCAGTGGTTGGTAGAGGTCCGGGGCCAGTTAATGTAGTCAAAGGACCTGAACCAGCAGTTGGCAATGGACCAGGACTTGTGGTAGGCATAGGGACTAACCCAAGATCTTCTTCTTCATCAAGAAGACGAGCAGCCGAGACAAAAGTAATGACAAGAGCTAAAACCAGGAGGAAGAGTATCTTGCAGCCTGTCATTGACAAGGAAAAATATCAGAGACTAAAATTAGTTTATTTGAATTTGAGTTTGATTGTTTCTACTTGTGGTGTGATTGTAAAGGTTGATTCAGGGTGGACATTTATAAATGAAATGGAGCCAGACTGTTGATGGAAAAAAGATGGAGTTGATGAAACAGAGCAGGTGACAACTTTTCCATTATATGGTGGTTTGGTTTAGAGCAAGAAGAAACATAAAGAAGAGGAAAAACCCCAGAGAAAAAAACTCAGCTATAACTTCACCACAAGATCTTGAGTTTACTAGAAGTCCCACTGTGTGAATTAGCAAAATAAAAATAAAAGTTTCAGGTCTAAAAGTAATAAGGCAAGCTGAAAATTTTCACCTCCAAATAATTTCTTGAATCAGGAAGGAATTAAACTCTTGGACCCTTATTCCATTTTAACTCTGGAATAAAAAAGTATGAGAATTTCACCTTTAAGATTCTTTTTTTTCTCCAAACAATTTTATTTAAGAGTAACTTTTGAATATTATCAGAAGTTATAATTATTTTTTTCATATCAAATTTATATAAATTAGTATTGTTCAAATATAATACTAATATTTATTATAAATTAATAAAATATTAATGTTTAGTTAATGGAAAAGGCTAAATTAATATAAAATATTTGACAAGTGTAACATGATTCTTTTGTGTTTTTAAAATATCTCATGGATTTTTATATATCATCTCTTTTTTTTTACTTTAATATTTCTAATGTTTAGATATCTATTTAGATATCATAGATGTAGATGTCCCAATATATACATGTGCATTAATAATTTTAGTTTTAGTATATAGATAAATAGCTATTAAAATGTGTGTGCACTCCTTCAACATTTAATTAAAAGGGACAGAAATAAACTACCTAAAACGCCAGCCTGTTACTGACTTACTGTTTTACTCCGATCTCCACTTATATAAGAGCTTGACCATCAACACCTCAAAATCAACATCTCAGACATTTTTCAAGAAATCAAAAATTACTTAGAACTAATTTGAAATCAATCACTAAGGTTACACAACACGAAGTTCACAGGAACGATATGCATCTCATTTCTGATAGTCCTTGTGTCATCTTTGGCTTGGACCAATGTAGCCGTGGAAGAGGAAATAAAAGTGGCATGCGTCCCGGCAGAGCTTAAACCATGCACGCCAGCAGGACTAACCGGAAGTAAACCGTCGACAGAATGTTGTAGAAAACTAAAAGAACAAAAATCGTGTCTATGTAGTTATATAAAAAATACATCATTTGGTCACTGTTTTAAATCTCCAAATGCTCACAAAGTCATATCGGCTTGTAGGATATCTTATCCTGCTTGTTGAAGTTTCAAGTATTTATAAAATAATTATATAATGTTAATATCATCAAATCCTATGTAATAATATTGTTTACTGAAAGTTTCATGGGATATTTCAAGTTTACCACATTTTTAAAACCATTATTCATGTTTACATTCATTAATTTATAGAAATTTTTAAAGTGTTCTATGCATAGGATTGTCTCTGTCTTCCTCCTTTGATATATTTTTTTTTTGAAAAGTCCTTTGATATTTTCACTTAAATATATCCTCTTCCCAACTATATACAATATTAAAGTTTATATTTACAAAATATTGACATGAATCTGTGAAAAAATCTTATAATAACTACATATCCTTTTGTTCGGTTGGTTCCACTTTTCCAAACAATTTTATTAAGTAGCCTTTGAACATTATCAAGATCCCCTAAACATTATTTATAATGTGATTTTGAAATATGTTTTTTCTACAATAATTTTCATCAAATTAATGTGACATGGCATGTTACAAATATGACATAGCTTATACTTTAATATAACATAGATAATTACATTTAATATTTATTTATATTTTTGATAGAAACTTTAGAATATGGTAATAAATTACATACCATCATTAAAGCAAATCTATTAAAATATGACAATAAATAATATAATAATAAAAATATAATTATATTTTAAAATTTCGAAATATTATATTTCTATATTTTAAATAATTATACAATTTAAACTAAAAATATTTTCGAAATCTTTACAGTTTTTTAAAATACAATTATAATCATAATATTATTAATTTCTTCAATATATCTACGAATTTTAGAAATGTTGTTTTATTTTTTTTAATAACCCTGGTATCCGGATGTTCTGGGAAGAAGCCCGACTAGTACCTAATGACCGTCCACAGGACTTAGCCGGAGAGCCCGTCGAAGGAAAGGTACCACTTTTTCACCACATTTTAATCGATGGTGGCTGCCGTGAATTAAACCACATTGGTTAAATTTTTTGTTTTGTTTTATTTTTGATAATTTTATACTTTAATATCATATTTTCTTAATTTTATACAAGTTGATTTAATATATAATATTAAAAATAAAATAGATAAAATATATCTAAGATTATAATTTTAAATATATACATATCTATTCTTAAATATAATTAAAAAAACAAATTATTATTTTATCTTAATTTATGCTCAATTAAAATATAGATGAGAAAATAATAAATCTAAAAATACTAAATTTTATTTTAAAATAGAATTTAAATTTAAAATTTTATTAGTGCACATGGTGCAGGAAAACACCCAGTTATAGTTAATTTTTCTTATCATATTCATATAAAAATAGTATTGCTCAAATCTAATATGTACAAATGCATTTATTTTTTTAGTTTTATTATAGATTAATACATTACACTTTTACCTCAGTTAGATATTTTCAGTAAATATACATAATTGCTTGCAAATTTGGATATTTTCTAATTATGTAGTTTTCTTTGAAATCATTTGCTAAGTGTAACATAATATCAATACTTGTATACATATGTCAATATCTCATAAATTATCAAAATAAATGCTTCAAAATTTAATTAAAAAGACAAGATACACTACATAAAAAGCTAGCCTGTTGTTGCAAACTTTACTCCAATCTCAACCTATATAATAGCTTGACCATCAACAACTCAAAATCATCATCACAAACATTTTCAAGAAAAAATTAAGTAGATCTAGTTTGAAAAGAATCACTAAGACTATAAAAACATGAAGTTCACAGGAGCAATATGCATAGCACTTGTGATAGTCCTTGTGTCGTCTTTGGCTCAGACCAATGCAGTCGTGGAGAACAAAGGAGTATGTGTCCCGAACGAACTTAAACCATGCATCCCAGCAGCTAAAACTGGAAAACCGTCAACAGAATGTTGTGGAGTACTTAAAAAACAACAGTCATGTCTATGTGGTTACATAAAAGATCCAAAATTTAGTCCGTATGTTAATTCCAAATATACACACCAAGTCTTAGCCACTTGTGGTGTACCTTATCCAAAATGTTTAAAATAATTATATAATGTAAAAGTATTATCAAATCGTATGTAATAATATGTAATACTCCCTCCGTTCCTAAATATAAGATGTTTAGGTAAAAACACACATATTAAGACAAAATCACTTTTTGTTTAGAAAATAGAGTTAAAGCTACAAATTAATGGTAGTCAACCAATTATAAAATAGATTGTTAAATATGATTGGTCACACAATTTTTAATAAAGTAAAAGTTACCTAGAAAAATGAGAACATCTTATATATTGGAACATCAAAGTTTTTTTAAACATCCTACATTTAGGAACGGAGAGAGTAATATTGTTCATTGCGCTGAGTTGTGTGTTTCTGTTTTGACTTTTGACCCATCTTCATCCAAAAAATGGCATTACTCGACAAGACTTATTCCCTCTATTTTACAAAGAATGTCATCTAGACATTTTTCACACATATTAAAAAACTGATTAAAATTTATTATATTTTCATTAATTTCATCAATTTAACCAATAGCATTTTACATTTTTATTGTATTTTTTGTTCTGAAAAACTATTTACATATGTTTATCTATATTTTATTTTTATATATTAAACATGAATCATATATATTAAATTTAATAAAATCATAAACATGAGTGGTATAGAAAATAATATAATAAAATATATATTTGTGCCATCTACGGTCCTCATTTGAAACATTGAAAATATATAAAATTCCAATAAGCAAATAAATATTTTTAGTCTTTTTGTTATTAATTTGTTCATTTTGTAAGTTTGTAATAAATCACATCTATTTAAATTTTTTCTTATGTTTATAACTGTGGTAATGATTATAAACTTATTACTTTATATTTTTATTTTTATAATTGAATTATGTCATAATTAATATTATGACATGTAAAAAAGAGCTATGTCATATTTCTTGTTAGCATATCATCATTTTTTTCTGAGAACCATTGTAGTAATGACACATGTAAAAATTATTTGGTAAGTGATATCTAGGGAATATTTAAAAAGTAACATTTGGACATCATAAAAGATTATAATTAATTTTTCATATTAGATTTATATAAAATTAATATTGTTCAGATCTATATGTACATGTGCATTGATGGTTTTAGTTTTGTTATAGACTATAATAATTAATTTTTCATATCAGATTTATATAAAAATTAGTATTGTTCTGATCTAATATGTACATGTGCATTGATTAATTTAGCTTCCTCAGTTAAATATTTTCAGTTAATATATGTATAAAATTGCTTGCAAATTTGTTTGTTTTCTTATTATGTAGTTTTTTAAAATATATTGCTAAATTGTAACATAATATAAATACTTGTATATATTTGTCAATATCTTATAATTATCAAAATCAATGCTTCGAGATTTAATTATAAATGAAAAACTGCACTTAAATAAAAAAAGCTATAGCCTATTCTTGCCGAACTTCACTCTAGTCTACCTATTTAATAACTCGACCATCAACAACTCAAAATCATGAAGCAAACATTTTTCAAGAAAGAAAAGATTAACCAGATCTAGTTTGAAAAGAATCAATAAGGTTATAAAATAGGAAGTTCACAGTAGGAGCAATATGCATCGCAATTGTGATAATCCTTGTGTCGTCTTTGGCTCTCACTAATGCAGTGATAATCCTTGTGTCGTCTTTGGCTCTCACCAATGCAGTCATGGGATGAAAAAAAGAGAGCCGTGTTTATGTGGTTACATAAACGATCCAGTTTATGGTCAGTATATTAAATCCAAAAATGCTCATAAAGCCTTTTCGGCTTGTGGTATACGGTATACCTCCTCTTTCTTGTTGAAGTTTCAAATATTTTATGAAAATAATGAGTTAATGTTTAACATTACATAATGAATTTTGCAACCGGATAACAAGTTTCCGACAAAATAAACATGTACTTTTTTTTGTGCAACAAACATGTACTTCTCTTTTGTTTACTCTAAAACAACTTAACGAATACAATGAGATGCCCCGCCGCAGACCGTTGGAAGAGAGAAAAAAAAAACGATGTCCAGGGAAATATTTGGTAAAGCTATTGTGTGTTGTTGTGTTAAGCCTCTTGAGCCAGATTCGTGTTAAAAATGTGTAATCGAGAAAGTTACCAAAGATTTATAAAATAGTGTTGATAATGTTTTATTTCAATAACAAAGCGTAAAGATCAACAAAGAGAACAAGAACCGGTCCAGGATAAAACACAAGAAGAAAAGCAAACCCTACGTACTCCCGGGAGTCACAAGCAAAGAAAAAACAAGGGAAGAAACTAAAGACAAAGCTGGTTCTTGTTCTCCTCTCTGCGCCTTATTCAGTTGGAAGGAGGGAAGAAAATGGCGTCCGCAGTTCTCTTTGAACGGAAGGACTGCTCCACCTCAGGATCAACCTTAAACGCCGCCTGCAAAACCTCTGGAGACAATGCCTTCCAAACCGATGTCCTCCCAGCCAAATGCGTGAAGATTGGACTACAAACACACACAGACACACAGCTTTTAGTTTGCGACTCAAGAAAGAAAAACACAGAAACGAATAGAAGAATTCTTACTCGGGAATAGTCACAATGGAGAACCAAGACATGCCCTCAGGATCAGCAATCTTGGAAACCACAAAGAACCTCGGAACAATAAAGAGAGAACCAGCCTTGATATGAGTCTCAAGAACCCTCTTCCCATCAGCACCAACAACCTGAACTCTCCCACTACCGGCAACAATGTAAGTCACCTGAAGAGCCGAGTCACAAGAGAAACCTGGCGAACACATGGAATGCGCGTCAATCCTAACGAGATCAGCACCAAACCCGACCTCCCCAACCAGAGGAAGGTTCTTAGTGTTCAACACCACAACCCTCCCACCGTCCTTGATGTCAACATCGAGAGGAGCTTCCAAACAGTTCAACACAAACCCTTCACGGTCCCCGTCCCTGGGCTGCGGCATCTTGACACCAGCGTCCAGCTTCACAATGCCTTTACCGGTCTGAGAACCCACAAGTTTCTTCACGGTCCCCTCGTCAAGATCCCACGCTCTGCCGACAAACTCAGGGGTAAAACCGGTGAAGATCCCGTTAGAGCCGGTGAGGTAAAAGTCAGTGAACTCTCCTCTCTTGTGAGCCTTGTGTGTTTCACCAAGGAAGAGGATAACAAGCTCGCTATCCCACTGTTGAACCACCATGTCACAACACCGAAAGGAAGAGCAATAGAGTCGCCTTCTTTGATACCGATCACCTTCTCCTCCTGCTCAGGGAGTACAATCCCCGCCGTTCCAGATCCTGAAAAAAAAAAACAGAATCAACAAAAGTAAAGTCACAACCTTTCAATGTCTAACAGAATCAACAAGACTAAAGTCTCAACCTTTACACAATCAACAAGAGTAAAGTCTCAACCTTTCAAATGCCTTACACGTTAGATGATTAGAGCCAACAACAAAAACGTGATCAAGAACTTTTTTTAAAGCATACACGTGTCGTGATCACACGATCGGATTCATAAAGTTAACAGCTTTGGGAAGAAACAAGTCTGTCCGATCAGATTGATAGATCGCAGTATAAGAACATAAAGTCAACAACTTTACGAACCTTGAAGAACATAGGCAACCTTGGGAGAGTCAGAGTAACGAGGAACAGCGAAACCGTGCTGCTCAAGAGCAAGCTTGGCTGCTCCGATGTTACCCTCTTTCAGCATCGGCAACTCCTCCGGGCACCAGGCGAAGTACGATCCACCATCTCCTCCGTACACTTGCTTAGGCAGCTTCGGTGTAAGATCCAACTCCATCGTTTCAGAAGAAAACTTCAAAGATCAGTGATGTAAAGAGAAGAAGAAAGTGGTAAAGTGTGTATTTTTTGATGTGTGAGTTGTGAATGAGACGTGACGGGTTTATATATACAAGAGAGGAGGAGGAGGGTTAATCTCCGTTACGGAAGAGATTATGTTTTTTACTTTTGGGATAAGTATTGTATTTAATGTTTTTGATCTGGATTTTTATCCATTTCTTTACGGTCACGAATCACGATCTTATATGATTTATCTGTTTCCATAATTTTTTGTAATTATCGATATTGACTCTACCGAATAAAGATGCTTTCGCTGATAATTCAGTTAAAAATATAAGAAATTTTAATGGAATCCACTAGATTCTGACCCGCCCTTTAAAGGGCGGGTATATTTTTTATTTTAATTTAATTTTCATATTTATGTTTTTTTGTGATTATATATATGATTTTTTTATAATCATATTTATGTATAAATTTTAACCAAAGTATATTTTATTAAATAATAACAATTTAAAATTTGATGAGGTATATTGCAGTCGAACCCGCCAACCCGCGGATTTCAATTTTGTTTCGTCTAAAACTGAAATCTGCGGGTTGAAAATTGAAAATTGAAATCCGCGGGTTTAGTCAACCCATTGAGAAATATATTTTGACCCGTCCTTAAAAGGACGAATATATTTTTTTGTTTTAAATTTAATTTTTGATATTTCTTTTTTCTTTCTGGTTATATTTGTATTTTTTTAATCATATTTGTGTATAAATTTTAATCAAAATATATTTTATTAAATAATAACAATTTAAAATTGATCTGGTATACGCACAGTTAAGGCTGAGTTTCGGGTCGAACTCGTCCCGTTGACCCACCGCGGATTTTCAGTTTTTCTTTGGTTAAAAAATATGACCCACACAATTCGCAAACAGATAATTTTGTATTCGCACCTGCTTCGCTTTAGTTATTATTAAAATATATTTATAATAAAAAATTCATACATGATTTAAATTCTAAATTATTATTTAAAATTTCTGTATTTTTTAATTTTTTTAATTTTAAAATTTTAAATAATATGCGGATCGACAGGTAACCACGATCCGAAATCCACCAATCCACACTTATTTAATATATAATAATTCTGCCAATGTTCATTTTTTCAATGTAAGAAAACATTGAGAAATATAAAAGTTCAGAAATTATAAATACCCGTTGAGAATATAACTGTTTTTTATAGTGTTGATGAAAAAAAATTCAGAAATTTTTCCAAACACAAATACCTGTTGAGAAATATAATTGTTTTTTTTCCTGGGTTTCTTTGGAACTGAGTTAAATCACCAAGAAACATAACTGTTTTTGAAAAATTGTAGCATGAATAATTTCTGAGAGAATTGAATGTTCATCAAAACTCAATAATAATAAACATATAAAGTGGTTAGTAACAATATTAAAGTAGGTACAGTTATAAAAAATAAATAGAAGTTAGTTATTATTAATAGAATAAATAAATAATTAAACATAACATATATCAATATTTAGAAGGTGATTATAATTATTTAGATACAGTTATAAAATAATTAGGTGGACACAACTTATTAATATCAACCCATTAGAACCTTAGTTAAAAGAAAAAGTAGACACAATAACTAAACCGCTTACAAAAAATGTATTATATCTGTATATGTTGCTATCAGTTGTTAATATCAAATATGATCATCATTTATTCCTTTTGCTTTGTTATTAATATAACTGTCTAATAAAACTGAATTTGGAAAAGTGGGCTCCTAAAAATTTGGGATTACAGTGAATGTTACGTGTATATATGTATAGTAAAAGGTCGTTATTTTTATATAATTAGTTTTTATATTGATATATGAGTCCAATGTAATATTGATTATGTAGTAACATTTTTTGAACCAAACTAATATCAATAGGACATACTTCAATTTTATTTTTATTTTTTTTTTACGACAACTTCAATTTAATATTATTGATAGATATTTTTGTTTTTCTTTGTAATCATATTTTTGTAAAATGTTTTTTAAAATCATTAGTAAGAAGCTTTGATTCATTCTATCAAAACAACAATATGACCTATTTGATATAGATGTGGTCTAATTATTTTAATACAATTATTAAAATCTCTTATTAATTATTTAAGAAAATATTATACAAAGAAAAATATAAATATGACTAAAACACAAATATAAAAATTAAATTTCAAAAAATGTAAAATAAAAAATATAACCATTTTTTAAAAAACATGTCAGAATCTAGTAATTATATTAAATTTGTCATGTTGCATAACTAAACACATATTATTGGTGAACTACATATTGATAACAAATGGTTACGTTAGAGTAATAGTCAATAAATATATGAAATAACAAAGTGTATATATGACAGTAAACATATGCTTAATTATTAATAGGACAGTTATATTAGGGTTATGTGCGGTTAGTATTAAAAATTATCGACGGAAGCATGGCGGCCACTAAACACATTATACGTCCACGTTCAAAAAAATGTTATCATATAGAAGCAAACGGTTAATTAGGAGCAAACGGTTACGTAAACTTGATATATACATTTTACTTTATCTCTGAATAAAAGAAATAAAATTGGACTTAACATATATCAATTGGTCATACAGGAAAATTAATAGAATAGATCACGTTCTTCATTTTATTTGAATAGATTTATTAATGCTATTAAATATTTCTTTCTGAAACTGCTATATTACTGGACGATACGAATCGAATCCCTTAATATTTGTAATAAATATTGTGTTTTCCTTTTTTTACGTTTTTATCTTATCTTTGAATAGGATTAAGGGTGAAATGAAGAAATCTTAACGCGGATTATTTAAAGTAATTGATGATATAATTCTAATCTGCTGACGTGGTTGTATATTATCTGTATATTTTAAGGGATTTATCTAGTAATAATACAATTGGCAACAACTTAGTAAACAATGGACTTTTTTTATATAATCTCAACGAGCAACACGACGGATTAGTTTAAAGATAAAATCGGTGGCAAACAAAATTTTATACAATCCATTATTTTCTAGCAGCAAAAACTTTTTGGATAATTGCACTCTCTACCCATCAAACTCATCCTATTTACATTCCACGTACTAAATTTCCCCAGTTTTCTTCTCCCATCACTACCATTTTCCCCACTATGGTATCTACTTTTTCTAAGGGTTTTCAGCTAATTTACTTTTTTTAGTATCTATTATTTTAGTTAATTTTAAGAGATTTATTATATCAAAAGTAAAAATCACGTCGACAAAAAAAAAAAAAAAAAGTCAAAATCACATACGCCTGGCTGTCGGTTACACTCTCACTCCGAAAGAAATAACTGTCCAGCAAAAAATATAGGCCCACAAGAGCCAGTAATTTGTAGCCGAGCACCAATTACAGGCCCATGGAAGTAAAATATTTAAAAAAAAAAACAAAAGAGTGTGGCTGCTGGGATTCGAGCCCAGGTCTCCACGGCCACAACGTGGAATTCTTACCACTAAACTACAGCCACTTTGATTGTTTACGCTAATATCATGAATTAATTTTACTATAGATGTAAATCCTGTCTACCACACATCTGTCGTAAAAGTGCCTTGGTACAGTCCTTGCTTTTATGCTGAGCTCAAACGTTTGTAATACATTTATATGAATCAGAATCAGATTGATGTATTAATGGATTGGCTGCTTGTATGTGGTTGCGTTTACCTTCTTTACATTACAAAAAGTAAAACAAGTTATATACAGTATACTGACTTGTCCAACTGAACTTGTATTGCGCAAGGAGTAACAGTTTGCAGAATGTGAATTAGATAATAGTGGAAAGCAACTTGTTGATAAAAACAGAGGGAGTTTTCATAAATGGGAACATTGTGTTTGGTGGAGAACCTACCAACAGAACCTAAATTTCCATAAGTAAATTTAACTAATATTATAGTGAGCTAGTTTTGGTAACCTCGTAAAACTGACAGATTACACGAACAGTGGGAAGGGAGTCCAATGAGAAACAACTAGGCAAAACGGTCCTCACTATCTTTCTACTTTTGTGGCGAGCGACCCATGTTCCTCACACGTCAATAATACTTCCTTTTTTTAATAACTACAAAACATAAAGTGAAAAAGTAGTAATAATGGAGTCTCGGGTCAGCTGAGTTAATGGTTTGAAGCATATGCTTTCGAAGATACTCTTACAACGACCCACTTTTTTGGTCTATAAACACTAAAAAGAGACGTCTCTCTCATTTGGCTTATCTTTTGAGGTCGTAAAGGCCATCAATGGATGATGCTCATCAAACCTTCCTCTCTCTCTCTCTCTTATCTCTACATATCTACCTACATACATGAAGCAACTTCCGAGCTTCCTGCGCCGGACATGAGATGAAACGCGAGACAGAGATAAGGCTGGAGACGGGAGAGTGATCCATTTTCTAATGAGGTGTGATAAATCGAAGAAGAAAAAATAGAATTAGAAAATTGGGCAACCATGTAACCTTTGGCAGTCAGTACTTGTTTCTTGCTTCTTGTTATTGAAGAGTTTTTATTTTTCCAGGTTCTATTAATGAGAACAAGTGATGTGTTTGTGTCTTACTATATACATCTAATTTTCCCGCAAAATTGTGCAAGGCAATTTCTTTCAGTTCTACTTTAGTTCTTAACAAATTATGTATCAGCATGATTGTATTTGTATCCATCGTACAGAGATGGTATAATGAAATAGTTATGCATTTGGATTTATACTTGCTTACAATGATCAGGTATCATTGAACAGAGTTTTGAGGCATATAAAGCCTGCTAAAGAATGCTTACGGTCTACATAAGTTGGAGACTTTAGATGGGATATAAATCTTTCAAGAACTCGAGACCAGAAAGAGTAAATTTAAGAACTATCCAACAAAAAGTTACCACAAAATTCGAAATTAAAAAAAAACAAAAGTCTCCAAGAAAATGGATGGCAAAAGTTTAAAAAAAAAAAAAATGAACGAAGAAGTCTCTTTCGCCATAAAAAGATCTCTCAATAGAAGAAGCCGAGAACCTTGCCTCCGACATTCTTTCTCCTTGCTTCTTCATGGTCCATAATACCAGCAGAAGTAGTCAACACGATGTACCCAAACTGCAACATTTCAGTACGTTTCAAAAGATCAACACCATTCACGAAGACTATCCAAATCTTGAGATATATATAGTGATTATCTAGTCTCTACTTCCCAAGCTAGTTGTTACAGTTAAATTAGCTTCGAAAAGATATAAGAAGACCGAACCTGTCTGGAAGGAAGCAGACGGGCAGTCCAACTTTCAATCTCCTTAACACCAACATCGAAACGAGGGCTGATAACGCCACACTTGTTCAACCTTCCGTTCAATTCAACAACGATTTTGCCGGATCGGTGGTCATCAACATACTCAAACTCACCGATGTAACCTGCATTTGCGTGAGATATTAACCTAAGGAGCGAAACTCTCAAGAATATTGAAGAATGTATATATTAATTACAAAATGGATGTACCGTGCTTCTGCATAACGATGAGGAACTTGATGATGACTTTGGAAGAAGGCCTGATCATGACCTGCCTCTTGCCACGTTTCTCGGCATTGAACATGCTCTTGAGAGCATCGTTGAGTACACTGATTCTCACCATTTTCTCCCTAAAAACTCAAAGCCTCTGCTAAAAACTAAATCACCAAAGGTAGCAATTAGCTCTGAGTTAAAAAAAAAAAAGTCAAAGCAGGAATGCTATTAAGCCATTCGCACATTATAAAAAAACTCATTTCAATCTGAATAGCTCTAAGACTGAACTTAACTCTCTAATAACAAAATCAAAGCGTTCCTAAGTTCACCTATGTAAGCTTCCTAGCAACGCTAGAATCGTTCCTAAGTCATTTCATGCCTAAACACTTTGATGCGGGAGCTAAGAGAGTCGAGACTGTCGTCGTACCTTAGATTGGGTAGCTCGAGAGGCAGTGACGGAGAAGAGAAGGAGTGCTAGGGTTTTCTTCTCATTTTATATGCTAGAGCAAGCGGAAAAGGAGAAGAAAAAAAACAAATGAACAACGTTAATGCGCTGCGTTTTTGGGCTTTTTTCAGGCCCAGTGGGCGTATTCACCAAAGTTGTTATGTAATATCCGTTGCTGCGTTTGTGGGTTCTGTAATGTATTTTTTTTCTAACATGGATTTAATATTTGTTACGAGCCCATTTTAATCCCACTGCTATTGCATTATATAACTCCCAAAACGAACAAAGTCCTATCTGATCCTGCTAATTTCACATGTCCTAATTATCTTGTCACAGTCTGCGCATAAACATCAAATTTAGGTGAACCCACTTAATTATGTGAGATATCAAATTAAGTTCCACATTGGATAATTAGACAAGGAGTGTCTAATATATAAAGAGAAGTCCAACTCTAATTAGTACGAGGCCTTTTGGGATGAAAACCAAAAGTAAATCCATGCGGGCTTGTTATTAAGGCCCAAAGTGGACAATATCGCACTAACCGGATAATAAAGAGTTGGACATGGGCTCACACAATTCCAACAATTGGTATCAGAACGGTTGACGAGAAATATGCATGAAGACCTAAATACCCTTCGAGTGATAAACGGGTATATCCTATGAGTTAGGAATGATGAGAGGTGTGTGTGGTATAGATCAAGTCAAGACAATCCTGAAAATCAGTTGTGGGACGGGAGATGAATGTGATCCTTAGTTTGAGGGGGAGAATGTGAGATATCAAACTAAGTTCCACATTGGATAATTAGACAAGGAGTGTCTAATATATAAAGAGAAGTCCAACTCTAATTAGTACGAGGCCTTTTGGGATGGAAACCAAAAGTAAATCCATGCGGACTTGTTATTAAGGCCCAAAGTGGATAATATCGTACTAACCGGATAATAAAGAGTTGGACATGGGCTCACACAATTCCAACAAATTAACTCTAATGAAAGAGTTTTGGTGAACCC
This sequence comes from Raphanus sativus, assembly GCF_000801105.2. NCBI lineage: Eukaryota > Viridiplantae > Streptophyta > Magnoliopsida > Brassicales > Brassicaceae > Raphanus > Raphanus sativus. The sequence goes on along the minus strand of NC_079511.1, from coordinate 4,144,427 downwards.
ACAAAAAGCATATAAAACTGTCATTATCATATTTAAATTTCTCCTTACTTAATCTCAACCCTGACTCTGAGTCTACTCCAAATAAGGCAAATGCCGATCAATACATATATGATAATGCCGGTCAATAGATATATGAGATAAGAATTATGGAAGAAATAGCAATAATAAACTACAAAAACAGTTGTTTAAAAAATTGTGTCTGAAAGTTGTTGTATGTTCCAAATAAAAACACAACCCGGTAATATTTTACTTTTAAAAAAGACAATTAAATAATGTTGCTGTTGAGGTAGACAGAAAACGTGGGAGTCAGAAAGGGGAAGGAAGGAGAAGACCCGCAAAGGAAGGGTGAAATAAGAGAAGAGTTCAAAGAGAATGGGCAAGCACGTAATTCAAGATCACTACATGTTTTTTTAAGACAAGAAGTGCAGTTAGTTTAACCTATACACGTGCCAAGAATCAGCGCTTCTCATTCATATCAAAGTGGAGAGAGGTAGCTCAACAACAAGCAAAAGCTTCTTGAATCCTGATCATCGGAATGTATCACCGCATTCCGTCGCTGATGGAGCCGTTTCTCAGGAGAGTCTCGGCGCGTTGGCCGGTTATCGTTCAGGCTACGACGTGGACGGTGCTCCTCATGATCACTGTAGCCGTCGCTTCTTTCGCTCCCGAGTTGGCGTTTGTGTCTACGGTGTCGTCTCCGTGCGGCAGAGGAGATGGGTTCGTGAAGATTCCGATGGATTTTCCCGGGGACAGTGTCTGCGTGCCGTCTCACATGGTAAGGAGATCGCGTTTCGATTTGTTCATGCCTCCTATTTTTGCGGCGGTTATGGTGACGGCGTCGGCTTGTTTGATCCGTTCGTGTTTTGGGACGACGGATGATATGGAAGACGTATGATAATTAATGTAATTAATCATTCTTTTATCTAAAACTGAATATAAAAAAATGCAGCGCATGAACTATATACGTTCACCATCTCCAATTTCAAACATTTTAAGTTGGTTTTTTTTAGCTGAGACGTTGATCGATACTTGACATTCTTTTATCTGTTATGCAACTAACTCACTACTAAAAAAAGAGAATATACAGTAATGAAATAAGAACAATATGGTCTTTAAATTACAGTATCTCACTCAATACTTTAGTTTTATTTTAACCTTACAAAACATACGCTTCAGGGTTTTGATATCAATCGTGTATCAATTTCGTAGAAACATAAAGTACATAGTATTCTTTCATTGCATCAAATTTGTGACAAGACCAAAACTCACTCTTAAATTAGAAAATTAGTTTTCGAACGTGTTATGTTGTCAAATCGCGGGACATTCTTATAGACCCATATTGCTATAGTCATATTTTTTATAGGCCCAATAAGATCCGAAGTAGATAGGTTACATAGTCCCTTGCCAATCTGGGCTCAGAAACCTTCTTCCTCGCTCAGAGATTTTCACCTTAATAAGGAGATTTGTTTTAATTTTCACAGACTTCTTCCAGTGTGCCATTGCTTGCAGCGGGAAGTTTCATCCTACCTTCAGTGTTTTGTTTCTTTACTAGTGTAATCATTTTAACATTAAACCTTATTTGAAGATGGACGTGCATTATAATTGGTATATACATGATGAGCACACTAATTTTGCAGGTTTGATTAACGCCTGCAGATTGGGATTTATACAAGATGATTTCAATATAAAACATTCTAATTAGAAATTCTCATCATAAGTTTTGATAAGATTCATTTAACATAACGTTGGCTAACAACATAGCATAAAACGATACACAATAGTCGTGGATTTACTTCAGCTAAATCAGAAACAAAGAAATTTTCAGATCCCCAAATTTTCAAACCCTAATCCCCAACTCCGTCGATTCAATTTAACCGCCGAAACCGTAGAGAGTGCGTCCCTGCCTCTTCAACGCATAGACCACATCCATGGCGGTGACGGTTTTCCTCCTGGCGTGCTCGGTGTAGGTGACGGCGTCGCGGATGACATTCTCGAGGAAGATCTTGAGGACTCCTCTTGTCTCCTCGTAGATCAGACCGCTTATACGCTTGACTCCACCTCGGCGAGCAAGACGACGGATAGCAGGCTTGGTGATACCTTGGATGTTATCCCTCAGCACCTTCCTGTGCCTCTTGGCTCCTCCCTTTCCCAATCCCTTTCCTCCTTTCCCTCTTCCTGACATCTTCTCGCAAAGTATTTAAAAAAAAAAAGGTAAATTCAGTTGCAGCTCTGACGGTGAGAAAGAATAGAGAGATTGAGTTATATATATATAAAGAGAGAACAGATAGTAGCCGTTAGATTCAATCTCCTTTCAATGGTTAGAGATTGCGATCCGCGTGAAAGCTTCGTAACAAATATAGTACGTCGATTATAACAAATCGACGGTGGTAGATTGCTTCCTTACTTAAGATAGGATTCAGACAAAAAATGAAAAACGCCACGTCACCTCCGCCGAAACTAAAGCTAAAGGCCCATTTGTAATCATAGGCCCAACAAATGCTCAACGTGGCAGCAAAAAGACTAGACACGAAGTTTGCCCACGTGTTGTGCTCGCCGTAAAGAGAGATCTCTTATGTGTTTTGCAAATTGACCTGAGGCTTTGATGATGATATGATTAAACTGAGTCGGAGAATCTACAAGGATTGAAAAAGAATGGCGTCGAGTATCATTAAACCAGCGTATGCTTACACGGTGGTGTACGTTAGGGACGTAGCGAAATCCGTAGAATTCTACTCGAGAGCCTTTGGTTACAACGTTCGTCGTCTTGACGAGTCCCACAGGTTACTTTTTTATATTCTATTCTGTTACGTTTTCTTGTGCAGATCTATGTCTTCTCGAGTGTGTAATTGTGTAACCTTTATTATATATAAATTGTGGGCCAAAGAAAAAAAAATATCATCAAGGTTAAACTTATACATATAACGTACATATATATACACAGGTGGGGAGAGCTAGAGAGCGGGCAAACAACGATAGCATTCACACCGCTTCACCAGCATGAGACGGATGACCTAACCGGTAAAGTTCAGTCTACGTGTTCAGAACGTGAGAGAGCACCCCTTGAAGTCTGTTTCTGTTACCTTGATGTTGACGCGGCCTTCAAGGTTACTCAATTAATTATACTCGTCTCGATAACTGTTATATATATTGTGTTTATGACCGACATCTTCGATTTGTGTTGATACGAGTGAGATGATGCATTGTGTAGAGGGCTGTGGAGAATGGTGCGGTGGCAGTGAGCGAGCCGGAGGACAAGGAGTGGGGCCAGAAGGTTGGATACGTTCGAGACATTGACGGAATTGTTGTACGCATCGGAAGCCACGTTAAGTGAACACCATACAAACACTAGATCACAGAACATGATCATTAACAATATAAATATATATGCATGCAAATAATACAAGATACTATGGTTTTCTTCTTCCTTTTGTTGTTGATGGGTACTCTTATCCAAAAATAACAGTTGAAAATAAAAGGTTTTGGCAATGTACCTACCAGTCTCATTTTGGTATTTTAATCTATCGTTTCACCAAGTATATGAAACAATTTAGACCTTTTATGTATCGATTTTATGGGAAGTTAAAACTGTCTAGAGCTAGCCTAGAGGTTGATATTCTCAAGAGAGAAAACGAGATGAAACTGTGCGTCTGCATACGAATCGCTTATTCTGGTTTATCATATTTTCACTTCATACCAGATCATAAAAACCTTGGAGAAGTTTCGGTTGTCTCTAGCTATCAATCTTAATCGTCCAGTTGTTCCGCAACTCAACAATACAACAAACAAAAAAAGGCAGTAAAGTACTTTAAAACTTTTTATTTTTGTCCTTTGCATAGTCTTTATATGTTTGCGAATACCTCTCTTTTCATAAAAGTGTGTGGGCCCCTGTCAAAGTGAAAGCGAAGCCAATAATGCAATGTGTATCTGATATTTGAAACCAAAATCAAGATGAGACTCAGTTATCCGCTGCATATAATTACATGTAATCACTCGGGACCAGGAGAAAGGTATCCCGTATATAAAATTGGAACCCCACTTTCTACTGTTTGCGGGCTAAACATTTTAGAATTTGTTAGATGTATCTGCTAAACATACAAAAATTACTTTGTATAGGGTTTGAATTTCCAACACAAAAGAAAATACATTTTCGACATCGAACAAACCTTAAACGAAAACATATACTACAAATCTCGGGCAGAAAGTCGGATTTTTTCACTTAGTGTAACATGTGAATAATTTAATTAAATCTTGTTTTGTTATCACTATTATATTTTTATTGCCAGTATTGCTTGCCTGTTTAAGAAGCTGCTAACGAAACAATTAAAACATGTGGCAAAGAAAAGGAAAAATCTAAAAGACTACAGCTGAAAGACAACTATGGCCTATGGGCGATGAATACTTTAACAGTAATCTGTTAATCCTCTCTCTCGTAAGGGAAACAAAAAGGAATGGGTAGTTGGGTACACAACATCTATAACTTAGTAACACATGCCTTTGGACTAATATAAGCAGACCAGTAGCATCAATAATCATGGACTTTGAAAAATGATCTCAACGACTGTCATAAATACGATGAAACAACCGACATGCATATATAGGGTGTGACAATTTCTCCATTTTCAACCCGGATCCGAGATTTCTAATTGTTCTTTGAAATTATATATAGTGGGTAGGTTTGATCATCGATCGGTGAACCAGTAAAAAATTAGTATTGAGATAAAAATGTTAAAAAGCTGAATATATAGAAGAATCAGATTTCATAATTATAGTATTTGCTATCTTCTTTTTTTTTTTTTTGTATTTGCTATCTTCCCATATAATAGTATAGATACATCTGTTATTTTTACTTTACATCAAGATTTTTTATTCTTTTATTTTTTGCCTTTTTGTCTTTTTATTTTTCTTTACATAAAGATTTCAACATTTTGTAGATTTATATACATTTCATGGTTTGTCATTGCAGAGTTTGATTGGAAAATATAGAATAAATAAGAAGAAAACAAAAGGAAAAAAACGAGAGAGAAAGGGTAGAGTAAATTGTTTGAATAAGAGTTAAATTGTATTTGTATTTTACTTTCTTGTAACACGAGGAATTAGATAGAATTTTTTTTTACCCATGTAAAATTTCAAAGTAAATAAAAGAAAGAGAATTTTCTCCTTCATCTATCTTATTAAAACAGAAACATTTTGTTGGACCTAACATTTATTTTGTAAGTTTTTAAATTAAATATACATTTATACTTTATAGTTAAACCTACGTTAAATCATTAATATTTCTTTCTTTATACTACTATCCATGTTTCGAAACAATATATTTATTTCTTACTACTATTAATGTTTCCAAACAATATATTTTATACTACTATCAATGTTTCCAAACAATACAATAATTAATCTTAATATTTTATATCTATCATTTTCTTTAAAATTTTGTAGAAACATCATAATTTCATAAATTGCAAAATAATGAACCTTAAATTTTGGATTATAAGATTACAAATTATGAAACTATTAAAATTTAAATCAAATTAGATTACATATTGGTCATCCATCAGTTCAATCGGTTAGTCTCGAATTTTAGTGATTTTTGTTAATATGAATATTTTAAAAACTTAAATTGAATTGTCAGATCTCTGGATTAACCGGTATAATCACAATCGGGTTGAATTTAGAAACATTGATTTAAATGCAAAAATATTTTAAATACACTCTTTAAAAGTTACCAAAATATTTATTAAGTTATTAGTAAAAAATTCATCGTAAAATATTCCACGCTTCCAAAGGGCGGATCATAATCTAGTTATAACTTATAAGTGATATACAACCAGGACCAAAATGTTTTCTCCGATGGGTTGTGATTGACATAGCGATTTAGGAGGCAAACAATTCCCTCCATTGATATACACATTCTAAAGGTGAAATATAAATTCAATAGTAATTTGTACCATTACTACTTCTAATTTAGTAGTATATACTATTTAATAAGCTGATATATTTTCTAATTATTCGGTCAACATTTTGTTAAATTATTAAATAAGCTTTATATAAAATAAACATCACAAAGTACTGCGTCTATATTTAAATCTCGACGACTGAAGTGGCCCCATAAGCTCTCATTACCATTACCTACTTCCTAATTCACCATATGTCTTTCTCTCCATATCTCTTACACGCTTTATCCGAGAAGTGATACAATATTTTATTCATTCTTTTCCATTTGAAAGGGATGATTTCTTGGCTTAGCAAATATTTCATCATCCTCCTCTTCACACTGATTTTCCATGGGCGTCTTGGATTTTCTGACAACAATAAACTCCACGAGGCTGAAGGTAATCTTAAACCACTTCTAAGCTCTCTTCTTTCATCTCTTTAACAGTTTCCAACTGAGATTAATACTTTGTCTCTCACTTCTTGTTTGTACGTTTCTTTGTATGCATCTCTATCGCCTTCTTCATACTTCTTGAAATTTAAAAACCAGAGCACTTTCGTAATGTTTTCTTTTTGTAAATTGAAAATGGAAAGTGAGAGCACTGAAGGAGATAGGGAAGAAGCTAGGGAAGAAAGACTGGGACTTCAACAAAGATCCATGTAGTGGTCAAGGCAACTGGGTTGTTACCATTTACACATCCAAAGAGTTTGAGAGTAATATCACTTGCGATTGCTCCTTTCTTCCTCTGAACTCATCTTGCCATGTCATCAGAATGTAAGGCTTTTTCTTCCTCCTCCACCTTATCTTCTGTATTTTTTACCCATTTTTTGGAATATTCAAACGTATATTTAGTCTAATAATGATGTCGGTCTCAAATCATGTACTTTGTCTTTGGTATTGATCATCAGTAAATAAACAAGGGAGTTTGAATATGCCACGGTTAAAATTACTTTCTCATGGAATAGTATTTAGGAATTGCATCAGTAGATTTATTTTTAATTTTTTTACTTTTTAAAGCAAAAAATAAGGAAACCAAAAGCTAAAAAGAGTAGTCACAAATCACAATGTTTATGGTCACAGAACGCACTAGTTACTTTCTTGGTGAGTAGAAGGTCGTAGATTTAATTATGTTTTCATTAACTACACGACGGACGCGCTTTAGTGATAACCGCTAACTATATATACCATGTTCTACCAACTTACTAAATTAAAGTCCAAGTTTTTGTAAGAAAACAGGATTAGAATCATATCGTTTTTAGGATGATTAAGAGAGCTAATCAATAAGAGTTTGGTGGATGTACAAAATACTTGTGAAACTACGGAAGATTTATTATTAGAAAGCTTATTAGTTTGGTTTGTCTCTTTGTGACGACAAGTTTATTTGCCAAGCTGTACATGGCAGCTGATCGTTGACTGAACCGTTGACTATAGGCTAAGATTCAAAATAGATTAACGCGTTTACTTTGAGCTTTGTTTTTATCGTAACCAAGAGATTTGTGCCGACTTTCTTAATAAATCGTCAAAGACAAAAACATTCCAACAATTCAATGAATATACCTCCAAAAGTCACTTTAATTATAATTTTTTTTGTGTCGCCTCAGGAATCTCTTTAAACATATGTTTTTAATTGTTATCTTATAATTAGTAAAAGTCATAAGTGTATGTTATTACAAAATAAAGTTACTCAGAGTGTCTGCGATCTATGAGAGTATTCAGAATGCGATTTTGTCATTATGTTGAAATGAAACTAAAATTTATTTGTACTGTTTGTTTAAGTAGATGAAACAATTGCTGCGTTTTTAATTAGATGTAAATCATATCATGACTAAAAAATAAAATAGAAAACACTCAAATATTAAAATAACACGATTTATATATAAAAATATTTTATCATCTTTATTTTAACTTACGCTTTAATATGTAAAAGATTTGCCCCAAAAAAGTTTTTGAGGAAATTTCTCTTTTGCCCCAAACTTACTTACTCACAGAAGAGCTTCCCATTATCAGTTGTTAAAGCCAACTATAGGTTATTTATGGTTAACTGTAGGTAAATAGAAATTATGTATCCGGTTTAACCTCATATCCGGTTTATTGTGCTCTGTTTCGCAGAGCTCTGAAGTCGCAGAACCTAACAGGCATCGTCCCTCCTGAGTTCTCCAAGCTTCGTCACCTCAAAGTTTTGTAAGTCATCAACGCAAAACAAAGTCTTCAGAATTTTCATAGATTCTTACAGTCTTAGTGATAGAAATGGTTCAATTAACACAAAAAATTTGGTTTCAGAGACCTTAGCCGTAACTATCTGACTGGTTCCATTCCAAAGGAATGGGCTTCTATGCGCTTAGAAGATTTGTAAGTTACTATACTCTATATTATTGCTTTAAGATGATCTAATGATATTTAAAATATAAACCATTTTCTTTAGTTTTGTAATAACTGTTGTTGTCTTTGTGGGCTTGACGATGTTGCAATACACAGATCTTTCATGGGAAACAGATTGTCTGGTCCATTCCCCAAAGTCCTAACTCGCCTTACTACGCTCAGAAACTTGTACGTTGTTACACCTTTTACACTTGTTCTGAGTCAGTATTAGAATTTAGAACCTAGCCCTGAAAGTTTTCTGTTCATATGCTTCCTTTATGATTCTAGAGTGTTTCAGAATGATCTATGTATTTGAAATTATGCAGGAGCCTCGAAGGAAATCTGTTTTCAGGACAAATCCCTCCTGAGATTAAAAGGATGATTCATTTGGAGAGACTGTAAAGTTTCTTTTTCTCTCTCCCTCCATCTTATTATTTGGTTGTTCCTAGATATCTATAGTTATCGTCAGAACAACCTTAGAATTGATAACCAGCTGCAATATAGGCTAATATCTTATCATCTTCTCTGATTTTTGCATCAGTCATCTTCCTTCAAATGCTTTCACTGGCTCATTGCCTGAAGAACTTGCACTGCTCCAGAACTTGACTGATATGTAAGAGAACTTAGTCTTATTAACATGGTTGATATGACAAAATAACAAGTAACAAACTTAGTCCTTGATAGATAATCTTTAACCATGTCTTAAATTTATTGTATTTGTGTGATCCTAGGAGGATAAGTGATAATAACTTCACTGGCCGGATACCAGATTTCATCGGCAATTGGACAAGTATAATGAAACTGTAAGAGTTTACTTCTTTCTCCATAAACACTTGCATGCCCTCAAGAAAATACATACAAAACCAAACAAGTTTTTTCTCTTTTTTTTGCAGGCAGTTGCATGGTTCAGGTTTGGATGGTCCGATACCTTCTAGTATTTCATCCTTAACCAGCTTGACCGATCTGTAAAGCCATTGACAAAACCAACTTCTTTTCAAATTGGTTTCCTCGTGAAACATTAATCATCATAGTTTTTCTTCCTTGGTGTGTTGTGATTGACAGGAGGATTGGTGATTTAGGAGGCAAACCGTCTCCTTTCCCTCCATTGAATAACTTGGCCTCTATCAAGACACTGTGAGTTAAAAAAACAATACAACGTTTGTGTTCTCTACGTAGTATAAGTATTTTTTATTCAACCTCCAATGCAGAATATTGAGAAAATGCAATTTAAATGGCCCAATTCCAAAGTATATCGGGCAGCTGAAGAAGCTTAAAACACTGTAAGTCATGTTCATACATTGACCTCTAATATTATCTATGTTCCCATGAGACTGAACTTCTGTCTGTTTACTATGTAGTGACCTCAGCTTCAATCTACTAACCGGTGAGATTCCCTCAACGTTTGAAAATATGAAGAAAGCAGATTTCATGTAAGTGACCTCAGCTATGAGAGTATTCTTCCTAAATCATGAAAGCGTTTTCTAAATAAATCTTCTCTTTCAGTTATTTGACAGGAAACAAGCTGACAGGAGCTATTCCAAGCTACTTCGTTAATAAAAACAAAAACGTGTACGTTACTTAATCCCCAAGCTAAAATTTCAGTTTTTACCACTTAGCACAAATTTAAAAAAAAAACTGTATATGTTCTTCTTGATATGTGTGCAGTGATGTTTCTTACAACAACTTTACCGATGCAAGTTCAATTACCGGGAGTAAATGCAGCGATGTTACCTCGTAAGTGTACTCTTATATATATTTCAGAATACTTTTGTTTCATTCGTTTGAAGAAATAACAAATGTTTTTGCTTCATTTCCTAGGAATTGGGTGGAAAGCTTCTCCATGGGGAATAAATCGTAAGAAACCAATCTCTCTCTCTGTATTGCATTTTTAATCATGTTTAGTGAACTGACAGATAAACAATCTCTCTGTTTGATGTTTCAGACGCAAGGAATCATCCTGTTACCTTCACCACATCCCTTGTCGTCTTCCTAAGAGAGATCGTAAGCAACAACGTTTTTAACAGTTGAAATAAATGGTGATCAGGTCTATGTTCTTGATTAAACTTAATTTGTAGATAAGTATAAGTTATACATAAACTGTGGAGGAAGTGAAGTTAAAGTGGACAAAGGAACGACATACGAAGCTGACCAAAACTCCAAAGGTCCTTCAATGTTCTTCGCTGTCAATCACTGGGCGTATAGCAGCACCGGGAACTTCATGGACAACGATGATGATGCTGATGATTACATCGTACAGAACACATCCAGATTATCAGTTAACGCTTCTTCCTCTCTCACCTCCGGGCTTTACAGGACGGCTCGAGTTTCTCCTTCCTCGTTAACTTACTATGGACTATGCCTTGGAAACGGTAACTACACTCTCCACCTCCACTTCGCTGAGATCATCTTTACCGATGACAAGACACTTTACAGCCTCGGCAAACGCTTGTTCGATATCTATGTTCAGGTATGTCTATAGGAAAAAAAAATGTAAAACCATAACATATAGTAGTAGTATTCTTACTTACTCATTTCTCTGAATACAGGATAAGTTAGTGATTAAGAACTTCAATATCCAAGAAGCAGCTGGTGGATCCGGTAAGCCGGTCATAAAATCGTTCCTGGTGAATGTGACAGAGAACAATGTGAAGATTGGGTTGAGGTGGGCTGGGAAAGGGACAACAGGCATTCCCATTAGAGGAGTTTATGGTCCTATGATATCAGCTATATCAGTGGAACCAAGTAAGTTTTTTTTTTTCTTATTACTTTCATATTTGAAAATGGATCATGGAATCTCATAGTTGCTTGTGTCAGATTTCAAACCTCCGGTGTATCATGACAAGAAAGAGATCATACTAAAAGCAGGGATACCTGTTGCAGCAGCACTTCTTTTATTGCTCATATTTGGTATATTCTTGAAGAAAAGAAGTGACAAAAATGCTATTGACAAAGGTATTATAAACTTTAGTGTTCTTATCATGTTTTCAGATTCTATTTATGTTGGCTGAAGACTACTTTCATTTTGGTTTGTCTTTTGACTGAACAGAGCTAAGGAATTTAGATCTACAAACTGGAAGTTTCACTCTACGGCAGATAAAAGCCGCCACTGATAATTTTGATGCAACCTTGAAGATTGGTGAAGGTGGATTTGGCTCTGTTTACAAGGTAAGTCCACTTTGTGTTCTGTCAACTTTCTTATGAATCCTTTTTACAGTAGAAAAACTAGAAGATGGTCACATTTCTTGGTGCAGGGTGTATTGTCAGAAGGAAAACTGATTGCAGTCAAACAATTATCTGCAAAATCAAGGCAGGGAAACCGCGAGTTTGTAAACGAAGTAGGAATGATCTCAGCTCTACAACATCCGAATCTTGTGAAGCTATACGGTTGTTGTGTCGAAGGAAACCAATTGATATTGGTGTATGAGTATTTGGAGAACAACTGTCTATCTCGTGCCCTCTTTGGTACGTTTTAATTTTTATTATCCTGAGAGTTTGCAACTGAACCATGAATGCTCTAAATTATTAAGGGTTATTTGTTTTTTGCAGGAAAGGATGTGAATGCTAGGCTGAAACTAGACTGGTCAACGAGGAAGAAGATTTGTTTGGGGATAGCTAAAGGACTTACGTTTCTCCACGAAGAGTCTAGGATAAAGATTGTACACAGAGATATTAAGGCGAGCAACGTGTTGCTCGATAAGGATCTCAACGCCAAGATCTCCGACTTTGGTTTGGCAAAGCTGAACGATGATGGAAACACTCACATCAGCACTCGCATTGCAGGAACTGTGTAAGTCTCTCTCTTAAGAATACATTTTTTTTTATTTTTTTTTTTTGATATTTTGCATGTTTGCCTTGCAGAGGTTACATGGCTCCAGAATACGCCATGCGTGGTTACTTGACTGAGAAAGCAGATGTTTATAGCTTTGGCGTCGTTGCACTCGAGATCGTAAGTGGAAAGAGTAACACAAACTTTAGGCCAAGCGAGGACTTCGTTTACCTTCTTGATTGGGTAAAAACATTCTCATCTCTTTCATCCACTTAATAAGTGTAAAACTCTATGAAATGACCAATGTAACATACGTGCAGGCATACGTTTTGCAAGAGAAGGGATGCTTGCTAGAGATGGTTGATCCGACGTTAGCCTCCGATTACTCAGAAGAAGAAGCCATGCTGATGTTGAACGTGGCGTTGATGTGCACCAACGCGTCACCGACGCTAAGGCCTACGATGTCCCAAGTGGTGAGTCTGTTGGAGGGAAAGACAGAGATGCAAGAGTTGCTGTCGGATCCTAGCTTCTCGACGGTTAACCCGAAGCTCAAAGCATTGAGGAACCATTTTTGGCAGAACGAGTTTAGCAGAACGCTTAGCTTCTCTACTACAAGCGGGCCTAATACTGCCTCTGTCAAGTCACAACTTGATGCTGAGGAAAAGACTGGACTTTTGGATTAATTAAACTTCTTATTACGTTCCAATTTATAAGTGAGAGATTCTTAGGAGTTGTGAAGCTTTTATTCTCTGTGTCTTTAAGTGTATATATAATCAATAAATTATATCTCCAAACTGTAAGATGAAAATTAGATAAAGATAAAAATCCTTAAAATACTGCAGTTGTCTATTGTATTCTGGCAGTTTGATCTTTGACTCTGTTTGGATAAAGAAAACTAAAAGTGAGAAATCACACTCCACTGAATAACATGCTTAAAGAGATATTTTGGTGCGGTACTTTGTGGAAAAGATCACCGTAAAAGGTTAAGAAGAAATTGGTTTTAGTCAACTGGATCATTCAAATTACAGAACATTTTTTCGATCAAATTAAGGAGAGAAATTTGGCATTCATATCAAAGGAGAGAACAATGAAGTGATAACTTAGATGTTATTTTTTTTGTTATAATATTTGATCCAATTTTTTTTAATCAAGCGAAAATGAATTGTAACTAATCTATAAAAATGAATAACACAATATTTCAATTTTTATATTCAAATTATTAATCCAAGAACCAACATAAATATAATTAATAATATAAAATTTAATTGAATATTTAACATTAATTACTGAATAACACTAAATTTTAAAATCTACAGAATTAACATTAAATATAGTATTGAAAAAATCTTGCTAAAACTAAAATTTTAAACAACTTTGTGATTGGTATCTTTAAATCGATATATTCTATTTATGTAATTTAATAGTTACTAGATCATGATCCGCGCGCCTGCGCGGATTTATCTTTTGATTCACATATTTTATATACATTTTGTATATTATTTAAATTTTATAATATAAAAAGTTAGAATGATCCGGAACCAAAAAAAATCGACCCGGATAAAAAATTTCAAATACCTACTTAGATCCAAATGTTGAGAACTCGAAAAACTCATACCTGAAATGAACAGATTTATACCCGATCCAGTGAGCTAAATTTCAAACATAATATCTTTTGTTATATTTTTAATTCATTTTGTTGGGTTGGTGAAATTTACTATTTATTCGGAAGATTTTTGGCTAACTTAATGGTATATATTCTTAGGTTTCTTTTTTCTAAACAGGAAAAAAAAAATTTGGGTCTTGATTAAATTTATCTTATATATAAATTGATGCTATAAATAATTTTTATAAAAACTAATTTGTAACATTAATGTCATTTTTGTTATAAATTAATATATCATGGTTTATAGGTTCAAAGTATAGAGTTAGTCGTCTTCATAGTATTGCTAATATTGATAGATACAAGTTAATGAATACATATAATATATTGTATTATTAATAATCTGTCGGATAGTATTATATGTTAGTAGATGTATTATAAATAATCTATCTTATAGTATAATATGCTAGTGGATGTATCTAGCTTATAGTAAAATATATGCAATATAAGGAAACATGCGTAGTGGATATAATAATAAGGTAAGAAGTAAAAAACTATGGTAATGGTTGATATTAATTATTTATAAAAATGCATGTCTAATAATAAGTAGATTAATATAGCATTAATTACATAAGGTCCAACTTTAAAATCCACCTAGAAGAAGTTGTAATGTTTCTGTTTTAATAAGATAGATGAAATATTGATTTTCTACCATATTTGTTCCTAGCATTTGTAGCCCAAATTTCTTTTCCTTATCGCATATAAAAAATTTAAGAAATTTACTATGGTAAACTTAACATATATTGTTTCTATAACATTGTTAAAGTTTTTTTTGTAAAAGGAGTAAACAATTAAGTGGAAATTGGATTAGTTAAATCAAATATAACTTTTTAGGAAAAAACAATCAAATTTCCCTATTATAGTTTGTTATTGTTATCTAGTAGCTAGTTTTGAAAAAGATATCTAAAAATATACTACAAATTAGCTTATTGACCCATGTAAATATGTTTTATTAGAAATTTGACCCTAGTCAAAGCAGCTGCTGGCTCACTGCTCAAGTGGTGAGTCTGTTAGAGGGAAAGACATCGATGCAAGAGTTGCTGTCGGATCCTTGCTTCTCAACGCGAAGCTTAAAGCCTTGAAGAACCATTTTTGGCAGAACGAGCTGAGCAGAACGCTTAGCTTCTCCAGAAGCGGGCCATGTACTGTTTATGTCAATTCACAACTTGACGCTGAGGAGAAGACTGAACTTTTGGATTAGTTAACTTCTTATCACGTTCCAAATTCTAAGTGAGAGATTGGTAGGAGTGGTGAAGTTTTTATTTATAATTTTTAGTGTATATATAATCAAGACATTCTATCTCCAACTGTAAGATGAAATTAGATTGAACACAAAACCAAGCGAAAGACTAGTAAATGTTAGTAAATCTTTTAGCAAAAAAAAAAGACTAGTAAATGTTGAGTCGAATGAAGTATGAAGTCCCTTAAATATCATGTGGAAGAGAAGTAAAACCAAATAAAACCACACACACTATTGTTTGCGGAACTTTTTAGCACTAGTTGGACTGGTTCCAACTGGAATGTGTAGATATGGATGTATCTGCACGTATGAGGTGTATGTGTGTAATTGAAATTACAGGAACAAAAAGATTAAGGAGTAAGCTTTTTGCACAGATTGAAAAAGCTTAAGAGAGGAAAAGCTGGGGGGGGGGGGGGGGGGGGGACGGTGCAATTAATCGACAAGGAATCAGATTCCTACACCACTAATGTTCTTGCTTTTTCTTTCCTGTCCTTATCATTTCTTCCACGTTTTATTTCTATTATTGCCATTGATTAATTAAAGGAAAAAATCAAACATTTGAACTTCATTTAGTTAACGATAACATATACTATAAACCTTAAAAATAGCCTGGAAAACTAGTAACCATTTGACTAATTTTGGAGAGTGAGTTGTCGGCGAACTCATCACGGTTGAAACATCCTGTAAACAAAGCTCATATGCTCATGTGAACAAATGGTTCATCATCTTTTACAAAAAGAACAAATTGTTCATCACACACAGTGTGTTTGCCTGGAATATAACCCAAGGATTTAACAACTAACAAGACGTGCTTTAATATGCGTACCAAAAAACTAACAAGACGTACCCGTAGCTCTAGGTGGCAATATTTCACTGTGCCACCATGCGCTTGTTCTGACTAATATACTTTACCCCTATACTGTAGTATTCATTCTGGAGTATTTTTTTCCTAAGTTTTGTACCGTACGGTTATTTAAAGAGAGTATTCTGCATGATTAGAGCAAAAAGAGGATCGAGAATCTTGTGTATAGCTTTTGCTACTTGCAATAGTATTATTGGCGTGAGTGAGCGGCATACCTGATTTACAATTGTATAGCATTAACATTTAAAGGCTCCATGAAGTGAATTAGGACCATTCAAGACGTTGGTTAATACCGTATCCATGATGCGAACAACTGTACTCAATGACATAGATGATTGAGCATTATCCAACTAATTTATCCTATACTTTAATTGGTGTTCTAGAATTTACAATTTGCTTCAGTGTTGTTTTATTTTTTCAATATATCTAATTGCTAATTTTTTTATTTTATTCATATTCTTTTATCTCCTTAATTAACATAATTAAATAAAATAATATATTAATAAGGGTAAAATATAAAATTTGATGATTTTTAATCTGCGTGAAAAAACTTAGAACCACAAATAACATAAAATGGATGAAATATATGTTTCCGTATTCCAAGTAATTAGAACTCTATATACGTGATAACCATGCCACTATATGAACAAACAAGTGACTCTTGAGATTCTTCTGTCTCATTTTTTACTAAGCATTTGTGATGAAAACTAATTACATATGACGTTCAATTTTAATGCGAAATTTTCTAAAACAACAATTTATATTCAAATGGATGGAGAATATGGTTTTATATGTAGAATTGACATAATACGTTCTCTGATTTTCTTTTTCTTAAAGTAGAAAACCAGAGATCCTTAGACAATATAAGTGACATCATATCACACAATTAAGTTTACATGAAACACATTTTCCGAGAAAAAGCCGGAAAAGTAACTTGATCCAATTTAAAAGGAGAAAGAAGACGAAGAACGATAAGAGTATACATAATGGTTTGGTATAGGAAAAGGTCGTCTTCGTGATGGATTCATGCATAAACGTCCTTTTATTATTTTCCTTTTTTGGTTATTACAGAAAATTATCTTATGATTAATTCGCGGTGGAGGGTTTTGCCCCACTCGAAGCAGTGTGTTATAATAATGTTGCAAGTAGGATATCTTTGGCGGTCCCTTTCTGAAAAAGAGGTTTCGTATAATCGAAACGAGTAATGACGTCAAAAAAAAAAGAAACGAGTGATCAATGAAGAGATAAGAGAAAAGATGAAAAGGAAAAAAGGAATGAGTAGAGAAAATGTAGAGACAAAGTGCAAAATGTAAAGCTCTTTTAACAAGTTGTACGTTTTGCTACATAATATTTTGGTCCAATGTATAAAAGTTGTAGTCGCAAACGAACTCTTTTCACTATGACAACCAACTAACCAAGTTTCATTTTCTACAAGAAGATATGTTGTATTTTCTTCTAGTAAATGTATATAGGAAAAATCGTAGAAACAAATGAGTTTCCATCAATTGAAAAATTTGGTAGTGAATGCGTAGTCCTTATACTATATATATTAACTGAACATTCACTATGTTATAAACACACTTGAAAACGATTAGATAAAATACACTTTTCACTTTTAATTAATCGTCAAGTTGTAAAAGGTCATTTTAAAAATGATCTAGGACGTTAATTACACCACAACTAGTTTAGTTTGCCGGCCCATATTCTTAAACATACCTTGCATTGTGATCACCGCTCAGCACTCCCCTAGTTCTCTTGGGTAATGATCGTTACATGAAGAAAGAAGAACATGTATAACTATAT
>NC_079511.1:4126328-4126709 GCF_000801105.2 Raphanus sativus | reverse complement strand
TTCTCTTTATCTCCCTCGTGTAACTATTTGATAGGAGCAAAAACATGTTTTTTCATACATGCTTATAAGTATACTTCCACTTTATGGCTATAATTACAAATACGGTCAAATTCGATTAAATTATATTTCTCTCCACCATGACAAAATAGTCTGATTATCTTTCTATACAACTATGATATAGTTTCAAATATTTCTTCCTCTATATATATATTTATTTCATAGAGGTCTGGGAGAGGAACCTAATCTTATAGGCGAAGAAATGTCCCCACTCAAACCCTAAAAAAGGAATCAGATATAAAAATTACACATGGATGAACTATAGACGCGTATACACATGAGAAGATGAGAGTGGGAATTATACAAATATATAGAAATCATAAA
>NC_079511.1:4034948-4126228 GCF_000801105.2 Raphanus sativus | reverse complement strand
AAGAACCGATACTCCTTTTCTTTTTCTCGTTAGGAAAGCATTTTCTTTCCTTTAATTTGTCTTTGTGCTCCTTCTCTCTTCTCACTTTCCTTTTTTGATTTGGTGCTCTCTTCGCATTTCTCTTTGGTCGTCTTGCTTCCTCTCTTTCGTTTTGCCCTTTTGTTTTATTTTTTGATTCCCCCACCAAGTTTTTCCTTGTAGTTCTTTCCTGTAAAGATCCATTAAACTTTATTAAAGAAGGAAGAAGAAATATATACTAAAGGGGTATAGAAGAACAATGGTTTTCTCATCCAATTGGTCGCAGGTTTCACTTCTTGGATCTTCCATTACTAAATGTTCTCTGTCTCTCTCTCTCTCTCTTTCTTTTTTTTTGTTGCAATTTTTCTCTTAAATTCTTCATTGATGTTTTGATTCGTTTTAGTAATAATTTTGATTCATTTCTAAAAGATATTCATATTCTCTTCTTCTTTTTTATAACCCGCTTTCTTTAAAATCACAACAATATATATGGTATTTCTTGCTTTATAAATACAAATTATTTTCTTGGTTCTTGACTTCTTTCATTTACTCCTATTTTTTTGATTTTTTTTCAGCCTACGAACTCGAATCATCAACAGCATCAGCTTCAAGAGAATGGAAGTTTAGTGAGTGGCCACGGACTACTTTCTAACCAACTTCCACCTTACCCACCAAACCCTAACCCTAGCCACCACCATGCAGCTGCCTCCAGTGGTCTTCCGGCGAGGCTTGGTGCATCCATGGCTGAAAGAGCGAGACAGGCCAAAGCTCCTCCGCCTGAGGGAGCCCTAAAGTGTCCACGATGCGACTCCCTCAACACTAAATTCTGTTACTACAACAACTACAACCTCACTCAGCCTCGCTACTTCTGCAAGGGTTGCCGCCGTTACTGGACACATGGAGGCGCTCTGAGGAACGTCCCCGTGGGTGGAGGCAGCCGGAGGAATAGCAAAAAGGGCAAAAATGGTAATTCAAAATCTTCTTCTTCTTTGTCCAAACAGTCTTCTTCCACGGTCAACGCTCCAAGTTCTAGCTCCGGACAGCTGAGGACAAACCATCAGTTCCCTTTTTCACCAACTCTTCACAATCTCACCCAACTCGGAGGTATCGGTTTGAATTTAGCTGCTACTAATGGCAACAACCAAGCTCACCAGATTGGTCCGAGTTTAATGAACGATCTAGGGTTTCTTCATGTTGGAAATGAACGAACCGGAAACATTCATGACAACAACAATAGCGTTCAAAACAACCTAATGGCTGCTGCTGGATCAATGAATCAGTTCACTCTCTTCGATCCAGCGACGACCCTATACGCTTTCCAGAACGAGGGCAATATCGGAATATCATTTTCCTCTACTTCCATGGTTGATTCTAGGGCTTACCATACAGCCCCCGTTAAGATGGAAGAACAACCCAGTTTGGTTAACTTGTCTAGACCGGTCTCTAGTTTGACGCCTCCGGGGAATCAAACTAGCCAGTACTTTTGGAACAATTCGGATTTATCGGGTCCGTCTTCTAACGATCATCATCACCAACTCTTGTGAGGTTTTGTAATGTATGTTTACGACGTGGAGGCTGATTTAAATGACTACGAACTGTCATGATCAAATGCATGCATAGTACGTGTGTGGGACAATGATCGTGGAGTAGTATAATGATAGAAACTAAAAGGTGTCTTCATTACAGCTTAATCAGGTGTGTCATATAATTTCTTTGGATTGTGTGGTTTGATGGTTAATCTGATTCTCAAGTTGCTATGTCTCTCAACGAATTCGTGTCGTGTGTGTAATAGTCCAATTTATATAATTTCAAAAACTAAATCTCATGGAATATATAATGTTTTCAGCTATTACTAATGTATAGTCAGTTTACGTTTTTAGCTATAGCTAGAGGGCTGCCTGATCCCAAACCGAGTAGTGAACATTACTAATGATTTATCGTTTATTGATTGTAAAACTCAAACATACTATATAGTAAAAGCTAAGGATAATTCATAAAGTAGAAAAGGGGTTGCTGACAAAAGAACTTAATTATACGAACCGTGTCTCGCTGGATGCTACGTTATAAAACTCCCAAAATACTCTTTTCTCATATTTTAAGGAGCTTCTTTTTCTTTTACAGTCTTCTTTGTACGAATCTGTGTGTCAGTCTGTTTTGTGTGGGTGCATGATCCTCTACTAAATTTATGCAAACATGTGTATATGTCTCTCTATATGTTAAAATTAATACTATAAATGAAGTGTAAACTTTCTGCATGTAATAAAAATACTTATTAAGTACGACTTATGATTTCATTGACTACCCATAACATAACTGTTTCTGTAAAAAAAACCTCAATTGATTTACTGTAATGAAGAGTAACTATCTAATCAGTATACGTGAATTGTAGAGTAATGTGACAACTTTGGCGTTTGATTTACTTGGATGTTGCATTGCATTTGAACTAAAGGATCTGGAACTTATACGTCTGTAATTTGCAATGAAAAAAATGTGGAGAATATAACGTTAAACCAATACTGACACGGAAAACAATGCATGCAGAGATTTGTAATAAGTCCTGACATGGAGGACCCCCACATAACCTTTAGTTTATAAGAGCCCGCTTTTTATAGGTAGGGTTAAAATCATTTAGAAATGCTTTTTTGACTAACCTTTTTCTTTCACTGGTGACTGTTTTCCTAAATTTAATCTGTGCATAAAAAGTATGCACGAAATGATAATAAGACTGTCTTTATGTGTGTAAGCTAGTGGTCCGTAACCATTTTAGCATAAAATTCTCCTAGTTTTGAGCAAGCAAGATAAGAGATTGACATAAATAACACACTAGTATTCATATACTAAAGCAGTGCTTGATCGTGGTAACATTTCTTATAGGTCCTTACTATACTAGAATCACTTCAATCCGATTCAGTCACCATACTCTGTGCTGACTTTCTACTGTTTCACTTTCAGAAGCAGTTCTAGCGGTTGCTTCTTAACATCTGATTCAGAACATGGAGCCATGATTATCACCAGCATACACATATTCTGATATAACGAATAGCCAGGAGACAGAAATTTAGAAATTATACAGCTTGAGTTTAATTTGAATATAAATGTGTCTGAGCTAGGAAGTGAACAGAATAATGAATCGTCCACGCAAAGAGCATAATTATGATGAATACGATTGACGTGCGAGTGCTAATTGATCTTAGATACAAAAATCAAGGCTCTGAAAGTTTAGGAACATAGTCACTTGTTATTGATGGTTCGTTTTTTCTTTAGGTTTTAGGTTTTTGGAATCTACAATGTGGCCGTCAAATAAAGCCCAAGGAAAAATTAGAGGATCTCTCTAAAAAATGCTACAAAGAACTACGAGAAACGTTTTTATATTAAACCGTCACCGGAAAGGAGCAAGCTGACGGTGCAAAGAAGTCTCAGCAGAGCGAAAATTCGTGGAGCTGTCCATTGCAGAGTTAGGCCTTGAGAAATAGAAGATTCAAAGGCAGAAATTGGAAACAGAGCTCAATCATTACTGATTCACTAGCAAATTCAATAGGAATTGACTTTATATTTTATAGTAATAGCTAACCAAAGGACTTGAGATAAGTAAAGGAGGGTAGAATATAAAGGACAAAGAAGTTACATTAAACATAAAATTCCAAATTTAATTAAAACCAAGTTCCCTGTAATGGAAGAAACATCACATAAAGAAACAAATAAGAGGCCATAGAATTTGAAGGAAAGAAAAAAACAGAGAGAGGTGGTGAATTAAATGCGAGGGAAAGTGAATAACTTCTCTTGAACCACAAACTGCTACTTGCTTACTACTCAAATCTAATACTCTTTCAATTCCTTCATTTACTTCACTATTCACATACAGTTAGTAGTTGGATGGAACTCACAGAACCAAATCTTTGACCACTTATTTAAGACAACTAGAATCTTCTCTTCACCTATTTTGAGTTGCCAAAACTTTATATATATTATTTCCTGATTGTCAACATTATACTACATGATTGAGACACTACACAGAGATTTGTTTTTTTATTATACACATGATTTCCACATTCTTCCTTCTAGAGAGATCACTACTATTGAAACATCATCATGGTATCGTCTCCGTTCACCTTGTGGTATCTCCAGCAACTCATGGAAATCCATACCTACAATTTTTCAAAACATAATAATATAATTAAAACGGAGTTTCGAACAGAAACACAATGTAAGAGAATTTTTATCACCATACCAGCTTTTTTAGCAGCTCTGAACATAAGCTCTTGTACAAGGTGCTGAGCTGGATCCCCTTCAGGCTGCAATGTGATGAATAGCTCAACCTCTGAAACCGCTTCTTCGTTGGTGAAGTACTGGTATAGACCATCAGAAGATAGTATTAGAAACCTGTCCTTGGAGCCTAATCTGTGATGGTAGAGAGACGGCGAACAGTTGATGTACGGAGACTCCCCTATGTAATCAATTTGGAACATCTCAAGGAGCGCATTGTTCCATTTAGGCTGCCAAAAAAAAAAAAAAACATAACCAAAAGCAATTTAGATTCAGATCACACATAGCCCAGATCTCATGATGAACCTGAAGTCTGATGTATACCTGCTTTAAGAAACCTGCACCGAATGCTCTTGTGACCTTCAAGGAGCCTTTAACCCGTTCATTACTCACCGCACTAGCATCATCCGGATGCTCATTTCTGATTCTCTCAACTTCCTATAATAACCATAAAAACATAACACAAATCAACACAAGATCTCAGTAACATTGAGCAAAAATCTAATGCCATTGTTTGCTCACTTACCTCATCTACATCTGTGCTGTGATCAACAGTGAGCTGAAAAACCGATAAATTTGGAACTTCATGATCTCCCTCGCAACCTCTTAAATCATTCCTCATCGTTTCTTCGTTAATCCGATTCAAGTCCTGCCTAATCTTAGCTAACCAGTAATCCGATTCAGACTTCTGACCAAGCACAGCTCTGCTATCGCCAACGTTCATCACATAGATATCCTCACCTTTCATCAGCATCACCAGAACACAAGAACCCATCAAAGCCAGCTCAGGGTTCTCCTCCAGCATCTTATCAGCAGTCTCTAGATACGCTTCTTCCGTCTTCCTCAGAGCTTCTGACAACGCCTTTAAAACATCCGAATGGTTCGTCAACTGATCCGAGTCCAACCCGCTTCTCCTATTATTATTATTAATCTGTTCCTTTAATCTACGGTCGAGATCTTTCTTCTCTCGATCCCAGTCGCATCTCCACCGTCCCTCGCAATGATCATTATTACCAACTCTGTCTGAACACGATTCGTCTAGTCCCTGAGGTTTGGTTTCGTCCCACAACAAACCTTTAAGCTCCCGATGAAGCGCGGGGTAAAGATGAGAGAGCAGATAATCCGTCGCGTCCGGACCGTTGAACCCGTCGTATATCCCGACGAAAAGCCAACCGTGCTCCTCCGAAACGACCACGTGGACTCGATCCTCCCCCGCTTTCCCCTGGGCCCACTGAAGGTTCTGGCCCTCGAGCGAAACGTCGTCGTCTAGCGTCCCTTCGCTGCTGAAGTTCAAGCTGTTAACCGTGAGACTATTACTCTCGTTGTGGTGGTGGTGGTTCTTGCTCTCGGACTCTTTGACGGACTTGACCGGAGCCACGATCGAGCTCTGAACCGTCCTCGAGATCGCGCGGCGGAGGATCCGAACCAAAGACCGTTTTCTCGACCCGACCCGCAAAGCCAACCCGTGGGAGAAGCTGCGCCGGAAGTCGTGATGATGATGATCGGAGATGGGCTTCTCTATTGGGCCGGAGAATAGCCCGCCGCGGTCTAGCGGGCCCGACATGAACCCTCTCTCGATCGGACCCGAGAGGAACCCTCTTTCGATCGGACCGGAGCCCGAGACGACCGGACCGCCGCCGCCGCCGCCGCCGGAGGAGGAGAAGGTTCTGGGGATGGGCTGGAGAGGGATGGAGGAAAACGACGTCGTGCTCTCGAACGCGGCGGCTCTGTCGACGTGGCCGTAGGGGTCGTAGAGAGAGGTGGAGAGAGGAGTGGCGGCGTTGGCGCTGACGGAGGCGCCGGAGATGGTTCGGAACATGGTGGTCTCTTCCACCTCCGAGTGGACTTTTGAGCAGGTGATTAGAGTCGGTTCGGGTCGGACGTAGCAGAATGAATGGCCTAGGCCTTCGTCTAGAGGTTCGGGAGGTAGAACGGAGGTGTGTTTTTGTCGGAAACCATCTCCCCCTGTGAAACATGTACTCAGTTTTGTCACTCCGTTACCCATCAAGATTTAAATTTTCAACCCACAAAGAGAAAAAAAATTCAATTCAAATTGGTATAACAATCGAAGTTTGCTCAGAAAACACAGGAAGAAAAGAAAGACGAAAGAGAGAGAGAGAGACAGAGAGAGTTGACTTATGTGCATAGAGTAACCAATTATGAATTATGAGATGAAAAGGAATATAAGAAACAAAAAAATAAATAAGAGATATTATTCGGTTTATGTCTGATAAATCTTGAGAAGGAAAATAAAGTCTGACGTCAAAAACAAGTAAAATGAGAAAACTTATAAATTAAGAGTTGTAAACAAAGGGAGAAGCGTTGACTAAAAGAAGTACTAAACTCAGGGGTTTCTATTCTAATTGGGAAATAAAATATGCGACGACGAGATAAGGACCAGTCTCAGTTTAACGTGCATCCTCTCACACGCGCTTGTTCCCGGACAAAGTCAAAGACGGTGTCTTTCCTCGTGCGTGTGGAACTTCCATTGCAAGTAAAACGCACAAGAGACGTTCTTACCTGCGGAAAACTAGGAAAGAGCCCTTATTTAACAAAAACATCTTCTTATGGGCTAAGAGACATTTGTATAAAAAACAAAAAACTCTTCAAAAATGTCAACAGAGTCACCCAATCTACCTTTGTTTTCGCCTCTGCAATTGCTGTTGGATCTCGTGTGGTATAGAGCATCATACGGGCTAAGAGACTACCACGTGTTGAAACTGTCACTGAGGTCTCGGTTTCTTCAATCTTTCGTCTAACTTTCATCATTCCTCTCCCCCACCACTACTCTCCTTCTCTTACGTCATTGACATTACACTTTGGACTTTTCTTCTTTTGTTAAATCTTTATATAATAATATTCAATATACATAATGTCTTATTACTTGGTTCATTTTGATGTTTGGTGGCATATTTATTTACTTTGGTTGGGGGCAGTTGTGATAATTACTTTTCTTAATCACGCCGGTCCAGCTAAAGTCTTTGACATCGTTTTCTTTTTTAACATTATAATTAAGATTTAATCTGTTAGGAACTAGCTCATATTTTAAAGGTAACAATCTAATTAATTATTTTATATGCATCGTTTGGTGGCAACTTGCTTGCTAAATGATCCTAGCCTCTTTTTTGTTTGTCCATCGATATCAAACACACTGACATGGCACCAAACCACATACATAGAGAAAGAGATCACTGCAGAAAACAACAAAAAATAGTAAACCAACATGTAAGCATAAGCTAATTGAGCCTAAAGTCAAAACGGGTTTGATAATTGATCAAGTCCAATAAGTTAGTAATAGTGTTCAAAAGGTTAATAAGTTAGTCGAAGTCGGTATATTTCCTTTTGACTACTATTTAGTAGTCGAAGTTATCCTCTATCCGGGTAAAATAGGAAAAGAGTAGTCAAGGTTTTAATCTTCCCGGTCAACCTTGGCGTTCACGTCAATCTTGGCTTACATAGGATGTATATCCGTTACTAAACAAATTTTTATAAGATGAAAGTTTATCAGTAAATACGTGATCATCTGGTAAATAAAATTCATTCTAGGTGGATTTTCCTGTTAACTATATAGAACTAGATATACAGCAACATCCTATAATCATTTGACAGAAATTTTATAAAAATTGCCTAAAGCAGCCAAAAGATAGCCCACTTCCCATAAAATAGTATTGAGTATTTGCCATAAACACCAGTAGCCTGACAACCAACAACTCATTCTACTTGGTTGGTTAACATATTATACTTGGTTTTTGGTCTTATTAAAAGTTAAAACCAGCCTAATTCTGGTCCAAATTCTAGAAAATTTTACTACATTCAGATCGGTTTTAATTTGAATTTTAAATTCTTTGACCAGACTAGTTAATATCATACAGGTATAGTTCTGTAATAAATGAAAAATTTACAAGAAAAGTAAAACAAGCGGGGGCGTTGTCCTTTAAATAAGTTTTTGTAAAGAAAGAAAACTAGTATTAAAGGGATTTGAGAAACTTTTCTTTGATAAAAAAAAATTTCTTAAAAATATTAAGTAATTTCATCATATCAACAATAACTTTGAAAGTTCTATTCATTTCTTATTATAAGTTCAAAAATACTAGATAATGCAATTCTTTGGAAGAGAAAAAAAAACAAATATTTCTGGTGGCGTGTGAGCGTTGTATGCATATGAAACAGACATTTTCACAATTTTCTACCAGTAGACCGGGCCATCTTTGGCGGGTAAAGTAGAACCACATAGCAGAAACGAAAAGTCTCACTTTCTTGTTCGTGGTCTTTCTCGTTTTCTTTCTTCTTCCAGACACCTTCCGTTGCATCCTTCTTTGTTCTTGTTCCTTATGTTCTTCGGGGTATAATGAGTTCTAAGAGCCTTGAGCCTAGCTAATAATCTCTTTGGCCGGACTAAAGAGCATATTAATTAGCCTTCTCTTCTCTACAGTCAGCTTCATTATTCTTCTTCATCAGGTCAGCCAGCTTCTACTGGATAAACCTTTAAACTGATTTTATTCCTCAATTCTTCATTTGTTTTTGAACGATTTGGTTCATTAATATGGATCAAGAAAGATAAAATAGTTTATTTGATTTGATCATTTATTTTTGTTTGGATTTGACGGTTTCAGACGAGCTACTTAGTCTGGTACCGACTAGTTTTGTGCTTTTTTTTTAATACGTCGCTGTTGTTATACTCTGTCTTCACACGTAAACTAATATTGTATTTTTACAAATTCAAGGACTCAATATGGGGAAGCATATGAAAAGCGAAAGTTCGAGTCCAAGACATGGATATAATCACAAACCAGGCTGGTTAGCTGGAATGCTTCATGTGTTTGACTTTCACCGTTGGAGAACTAAGAACCGTCCAATCTGTAAGTCCACCCATCTCGTATTACTTTTTATAAGTACTGAAAAAAAATATGTTGAATGATATGGGTAACTCTGTTTTCATAGGTTGGAAGACTCCACGAACCCATTCCCTTGTGTACGAAGCTAATGAACAAGAACCCTTTCTTGTCTCAAAGATTGATAGTGCAGAAAAGCCAACGAGACAACTGAAGAAGATGATGACAACAAAGCAAGTAACCGAGTATGTTGATTTTCTTGAAATCCTGAGGAAGGAAGATGTTTCTGTCAAGATACTGAAAGATCCAAACTCGGAGTTCAGGAAGCAGGTGCATATCAAGTCTAGTCCAAGAGTCTTGCCCAAGTCAGGCTCCTTTCCTCTCTCTCGCTTGTCAAGTCCCGCTAGGATTGAGCACAAGCTGAAGGAGAATTGGTATGCTCCAAAGCAGAAGGATACCGTCTTAACTTTAACTGTTCCAAGCGAGAGTTCTCAAGGAAACAAACCAATCTCACCTTCTCATCATGGCGCAGCTGATGATCATGGATTCAACCATGCGGTGATAAATGGATTCAGAGAAATCAAGAAGATGCTCAAGAACGTTCTTAGAGACCGAAAGCAAACCAAGAAGAGTAAGAAGCATACGTCAGGCTCAAAAGATGGATATTATCATCTCCTGGAACAGAGTTTTGGAAGAAAAGGTGGTGACTTGCGTTCCAAGAGCCTAAAACTTTCATATGAAGAGAAAAAGAGCCAACTGAGAGATGATAATAAACCACAATTCTTCAGAAGGGTTTCTTCATTGTCCAGCCTTGAAGTTCTTGGTTCATTTCTGACAGAACCGCCCCGAGACAGTTCAACCAGGAAATCTGTAGATTCTAACTTGGGAACCAAGGAATCTTTGTTGTTATCCGAATCTCCAGTAATAACAGAGAATGAATTAGAAAAAGACAAGGAGCAAGAGGAGAGAAACCAAGAAAATCAAGTAGACTGTCTAAGCCAAAGTATCCTTCAACAAGAACAAGATTCAGTTCCAAGTTCTTTGGACAACACTGCACAAAGAACAGAGAGTTTACTCTCACAAGGTAAACTCTTGAACAAGAAATAATTCATGCTTTAATGTGAGAAAGACACTGATACTTGTTCTACAGGTTTAGGTCTAAGTTCCCTCGAGATTGACAATCATGAAGAAGAAGATGAAGATGCCTACTTCTGTTACGTAAAGAATGTTCTAAAACTTTCAGGCTTCCTTGAAAACGTTTACGACGGAGAAAAATGGCACTCAGAGGAACAACCACTGGATCCATCACTGCTCTACCAAGTAGACATGCAAGAAGAAAAAGAAGTGAACAAAGAGATTCTCTTTGATCTTGTTAATGAAGCTATCATTGAGACTCACAACCAATCACACATCTATTTCCCCAAAACATTCTCTTTTGCATATCCAAATGAGAAACGTTTTCTTGATGAGGTCTGGGGAAGAGTAGAGTGGAGCCTTTCGGGGATAGGAGCTGAGAATAGAGATTGCTCATTGGATGATATTGTGGGAAGAGATCTTACAAAAGGTGATGGATGGATGAATCTTAGAGGTGATACTGAATGGTTGACTCTTGAGCTAGAAGATCTGATTTTTGATGAGGTTTTAGATGAAATGATTTGTGTTTATTAGTAGTTTACATATGTTTTAATAATATTAATACTCAGTAGTTATACATACATGTATATATATGGTTGAGTGAAACAAATTCAAGATTTCATACACTTTGTAATATATTATGAGATGTGCAACTGACTGTGAGATGATTTTAGTAATGGTCATTGGAAGCTATTGTCTTCACTACTTTATCATCTTTCCCATTCATGGGTTATATAATTCGTATTAATGGGCCTAGCCATTATGTTAAACTCTTGAGCCTTAGCTTCGGTCTTGTTGCTTCACCGACCACCACGGCAGGATATTTATCCGGTGTCTCCTCGTTGCTTATCTTACCGTAACCATCTCGTAGCTCTCCTGAGAATCTGAGATCCGTCGGGAACAGACTGATGTGGCTGAGCCGGGCGGTTCATGTCCGATATTTGATGTGGCCACAACTTTCTACGAACGGACCAAAGTGTTGGCTTACGTTGTGGACTTAGCATCAGGCTAGATGGTTGCAAAGGAGTGACACCATGGCAAGAACTGAGAGATCTTGTGATGGAGCTCATAGGTCTTCATTGATCGTGACGAATAAGATCGATGAGATCATGAGATTCATGAGAGATTGGAAGAACTTGAGATCGAGGAGAGTGAAATGAGAGAATATTTCCGGTTTTTGCGGTTCTTGAAGGTGTTTGCTGAGCTTAAAGATGGTCTGAAAATGCTTGTAAACACGGTGATGGTGAAGGATCAGAGAGATTGATATTGGAGAATATATGTGTTGACTATACGCGGAGGGCACGTAGGAGGAATGAAGTCTGTGTGAAATATCAAACTAAGTCCCACATCGGATAATTAGACAAAAAGTGTCTAATATATAAAGAGAAGTCCAACTTTAATTAGTACGAGGTCTTTTGGGATGGAAACCAAAAGTAAATCCATGCGGACTTGCCATTAAAGCCCAAAGTGGACAATATCGTACTAATCAGATAAATAGAATTGGACATGAGCTTTCACAATCCCAATAATTGGTATCAGAGCGGTTGATGAGTTAGGAATGAGAGGTGTGTGTGGCAGAGATCAAGTTAGAAGATTCTGGAAATCAATCGTGGAACACGAGATGAATGTAATCCTTAGTTTGAGGGGGAGAATGTGAAATATCAAACTAAGTCCCACATCGGATAATTAGACAAGAAGTGTCTAATATATAAAGAGAAGTCCAACTCTAATTAGTACGAAGCCTTTTGGGAGAGAAACCAAAAGTAAATCCATGCGGGCTTGCCATTAAAGCCCAAAATGGACAATATCGTACTAATCAGATAAATAGAGTTGGACATGAGCTTTCACAATCCCAACAGTCTGAAAAGAATATTGAAATTCGTGATGGATCAAAGAGCCCATTAAAAGTGAATGCACTAGTTCATGGCCTTGAAGGGGCAAGTAGAAGCCAACGTCGACGCCCTGCTGTTTTGTAATGTCCCCATCAATATGTTTATTCTCTTTTCTTTTGTGAAAAGCAGCGTAGGTAGGTAGGTCGTGGATTCGAGAGAAGCTTAGAAAGAGACTTAACCCAAACAAGATTGTGTGGTTCTTAACTAGTCTTTTGGTGCTCCTCAATACCACTCAAAACTTTTTTATTTCTTTCAAATAAATAGGAACTACTATTGTACAATAGGGATTACCAATTTACCATTTATTTCTTTTGAAGTTGCTAAAAATCATATATAAGATCATGAATGCATAGATTTTTAGTTGTCAACTGAATTTGAGAAGAAATACTACATGATATCACGTTCACTTTGTCCAAATCGAATTTTAGTTAGTAGTACTATACAAAACTTGGAAGAAGGGAGGATGATGTACCTCCTCTTAATATAATATAGCATATGTGCATACACATATCTAATGTCTTTATCACCAGGAGCATAACTTCGATCAACTTGTTTGACATAGTCTAATTAGATTAATACTTTTGACAAAAGAAAACTAGTTATATAGTTAATGAAACTAGACGGGCTGATTGATTTTTTATTAGATGATTCTAACGGGCGACTTTTTCGTATTCCCTAATAATTTGACGTTCTCCCTTTCTTGCCGAAACTCAAATAAAACATTTAATTATTTTATCCACTACATGGTCTATACAATTGTTTATTTGTTAACAACAACTGTTTAGAGGCAAAATCTACAATTCTAGACGACTTTTATCTGATTATCTCTAATAACTAGATCGTTTTCCGCGCTACGCGCGGATAATTACTTTTAAATTTTACTCTTGATTTTGTTGCGTGAATATAAAATATTATAGAATATAGTTGTGTTCTTAAACTATTAAAACTATATGTTATAATATAAAATAGGAGACTTTCTCTAATTTATGTTGTTTAAGGGTTGTATATAACTTTATTTTCACACATTTTTATTAGTTTGCCAAAATACAAAGACTTAATTTTTAATTAAAGATACATTATCTAAGTAAATCTCACACATATATAAATTTATAATATCAATATGAGCTGACATATTATCATTTTCGAATAAATCCTAATGATTATAAGGTTGCATATATTTTAAATATATGATATAATGCTGGAAATGAGTTTTTATGTGGAGAGATATATCATTAAATTATTAGTAGTGTAAGAAAATATTTTTTATTTGTTTGTGAGAAGTTGAAATGGGCCCAACACACTCTTGTGCTTGCATCTCTTCAAAAATTGTTTCATTAGTGGCTCCCAACTTTAGACAGTAAATTCATCTTGCAGTTTTTCAGCTGAAACCAAACTCTCACTCTCACTCTCAGCTTGTACCATAATATCTGAAACAATGTTGAGATCAGCTTGTTCCATTTCAGTTTCCGGGACTTCATCAGATAAATCTTCTTGCCCTGAACTTTTCTCCACATTCAATATCCTTGAGTAAGTAGGGGTGTTTGTATTTGATAATTAGGGATGAAAGAATTTGTAGAACAACAATGATGTATTCAGAGATTCAAGTTGACAAAAATGAATAATATACTGATATCAAATGGTTTACAATACCGACGAATACGAATGAGACTAAATGGAAGGTAGATGTTGGCAGTAGCTGAACATGATTGCCGATTGTAGTTGTGAAGCGAGAAGTTGCGGTCTGGAATTTTTAGTATAGTCTTCTTTATTTTAATCACTATTGTCGTATGGTTGTGAGGTCTTTTTTTTAATTGTTTGGTACCACCATAGTTATGAAATTTGTAAATTTGTTTCTCCCCAAACAATACATTTTTAGCAAATAGATTAATGTTTTCAATTATAATACATTTTTTAGCAAATAGATTAATGATTTCAATTATAATAGATTAATATATTTTTTAGTATTAGAGATGTCATATAATTTATATATAACCTGTCTAAATATTATACTACACAAATGTATTACTAAGCATAGTAATAATCAAATGTTATGAAATATGCCATAGAAAAAGTAA
The DNA here is from genome assembly GCF_000801105.2 of Raphanus sativus. Classification (NCBI taxonomy): domain Eukaryota; kingdom Viridiplantae; phylum Streptophyta; class Magnoliopsida; order Brassicales; family Brassicaceae; genus Raphanus; species Raphanus sativus. The sequence continues at coordinate 4,112,014 of NC_079511.1, read as the reverse complement.
ACTAAATAGTTCACAACATTCTAGTGATAAATCAGTTAAATGAGGATTTGTCTTACTCTTACTCTTACCTCCAGTAAGAATATGGCGACCATTAGTATGGAATCAACATAACCTAAATGGATCAAGTTATGGACATATCAAGATGGTGGGTTGGAAATGGTTTCCCCATTCAGTTTGGGGTGACCCTTAGTATGGAATCAATAGAACATTTAGCAGTTGAAATTATGATTAGGTTATGGACATGAAGGTCTGCTTAAAAATATTTCCACTTTGGGCGAGATGTGGAAAGGTGGTTATATGATCAGATTTAGAACTTGAATAAATCAGCAGAGTTTTTTTTTTGTGGTGTCCGTTATTGACGTCTTAGATGGGTGAGGGAGATGGACTTCGTTACCAATATTAGCTTTCTTTTTAAGGAACTGAGATGTAAATATGGTAAAATAGATATTCTCATAATTAGATTGATCTTTGTCACTGTTTCAGTACGTAATAGTTTCTGTATATCACGCCCGCCAAAGGGGAATGAATATTGTTCATTTGACTAAGGTTCTTGACATTAATATCTCTAGAAATTGACTACTATTCTAACAGTTACATGCCTATAAACCAGTGTTTTTAAAACCGGATCGGTGAGCGAACCGGAAATATTTTGGGTCACGGGTTAATATGGTTTGACCTGGTTCAATTGGGTTCGATCGGGGTTGATTTTCTAAACTGAATTTAATAATGTTTTCTATATAATATGCATATTTTAACAAATAAATATAGAAAATAGCAAACTGAAATGTAATAAAAGTAGTGAAATAATATAATAGTTCAAATCTGAATCAATAAAAAAGTACATTTAAAGTTTACTTTCCAGGTTTTTATCACTATAAATTTTTATCATTTAAAAAAAAAATTATATACACATTGTGACGGTTGTTGATTTTCTATATTTGAATTTGATGGAAGTGGAATTTCTTGATCATTCTCTTCCATTGCTTAGTACACTGCAGAGAACATCAAAGACACAAACGTAAGTTTTTAATTATTAATTTTACCCAGAAAGACAATACATTGAGAAGTATAAAATACCTTGTGAAACATCACATATTTAAAAAAAAAAAAGATCTCAAAGACAGAAATACATTGAGTTGTAATTTGTCACAAACCCTATTTTTTATTTTGAAAAAACTAATTCTTTTATTAACAAAATTTTTGTTTTCTATACGAACCAATGTTTAACCGGTTTGTTGGGTCACCGGTTTCCGGGGTTTTAACGGTTTAATATGGGATTTTAACCGGTTCAACTTTGATTGGGTTTTGGCATTAACCCAACCCGACTTGGTGTCCGGTTCACGGTTGAATCCGGTCCGACCGCCGGTTCGGTCCGGGTTTAAAAACACTGCTATAAACAGAACAGAGAAATTGCAGCTACATAGCAGCAAAGAACACTATGCGAGAAGTTACCATTCCAGAAGGGCTATCTAATATCAGTTTTCAAGTTAACAGAGAAAGAGTGATGCATAAATAGCAAACACTCAGCAGAGAAACCACAATTATAATTGAAAATACCAAGTGATTGTTTTAAAAGCTTATAATCATCACGTAATAAAAAATTACCAAATATGTAAACTGATTGCAGGGGAAAAAAAGAAAATCAAACACTGAAAGATGTTAACTAAAACGAACGCCTTAGCCAATGCTCAAACAGAAAAAATTACCAAATATCTTTTATTTGTCAGTACCTCCTCCTAGGCCTCCGTCTCGTCTACCCTCACCACCTCCGACAGACAGGTTCATTCTCCCCGCCGCTCTCCTCCGCCGCTTCTTGCTGGGACGCTTTACAGTCCTCCATCTCCGGGTTCCTCCCTCGCTTTGATGTCAGATCAAGATGTGGTTTCCAGTCGCCGTGGATCTCACAGGGATGTATGAACATCACCACGAGGTCTCAGTTCGAAGCCATGATCCCTAACTCCACGTTGAGTACGGCTGTGATGAGATGTAACCTCTCCCTTGAGAGTAACACTCCTTGTGCTTCCTGCACTCAGAGCTTGTCTGCGTTTCAGGCTTATCTCACTGAAAAAAGGATAATCAAACACTGAAAGATGTTAACTAAAACGAAAGCCTTACCCAATGCTCAAACTGAAAAAGGAAGACTGAAACTGCAAACGAAGGGGTGAAACCTCTGAGATGAGTGGTGAAAGCTCTCATATCCATGTTTAGGACGCTTTGCTTTCTTTGGTTCGTCACTGTGACAGGTACTATTATTCCCCTCATCTGCAAGATCTCGACAGCTGTGACAGGCTGCTTGAAGAGCACTCTGTTTTGCGAAGTTAAATGATTTGCAAGGAAGAGATCAAAAGGACAACCTAAAGATCCCAGTTGGAGCTATATAAAGTTCAAATAGATAAAGAAAAAAATTCTCCAAAGTTAACGTCACAAACAGGAGCAGAGACGTCTGAAATGATGATCAAGTAAGTTTCATATTAGCAACCGTTGACAAACAATGTGGAAAACATTTAGCTATGTGATTAGCAATGCTAAAAGGGGAATGATTACCTCCAAGATGTTTTGTGTTCATCGTCGTGACTAAAAGCAAGGTGGGAGTGTTTGTATAGGCTGTAAATTTCTTGCAGAAGTCTGTTGCAGTCTTTTCCTAAAAGTAAAGCTTCATAACAGGTCCCTGCAAAAAGTTATCAATGAAGGATTAATTGCAGTGAAAAGAGGTCATGATTCTAATAGCAAGAATTACAAACTCTTTTGATTGCAGATGAACCATAACACGTACGTGGAGTGGTTGCTATTTCCACTTCGTCAAGGATACGACGCTCAATGTGAGACTGTCCATTGACCAGTTTCATGTTGCCAACGACATCTACAAAATTGTTCAGCAAGAGTATAAGTCAGAATGTGGCATGAAAAAAATCAGTCTAATATTTTATCACCACCTGAAACAAAAATGCCCATTCAGTTATCGTAGACAACAATACAACAATATGATATGAAATATTAATTTTTTTTTAATTTGTTTTACTTAAACTCATGCACTCTTCCTCCAAAAAACTCACAACTTGCAACTAAGAAAGATAATGTATTACTTTTCGTGACAAAAAAAAAAGAAAGATAATGTATTACTAAAATAAAAGGTCATGCCTACAACTTCAAACACAAAAAAAATGCTCGTCAACAGTAATAAGACAAACTCGAAGCTCTAACCAATTTAGAATCGAGATTTCTGTATCTAAGTAAGAAGAAATGCTAAAAACTATATCCAATCATAAAACAATGGGTTTCGTGGGGACCTGGTGAGATATCTTTGAAGAGCATAACTTCCTGATCATTGGAGGAGGAGACAGGGGACTTGCCGTTTGGTTTCATGACCATGCTTGAGCTTGATTTGAGCAGGTTTTCAGGTTATGGTGTGTAGAAAATGAAGAAAGAACAGTATATAAAGGGTGAGAGAGAGGGATGCGAAACGAATTCATTAAGAGAGAATTTTAGAAAACTATTGATTGATAAGAAGTGGGAACGCGGTAACGGATGTTGCAAGAAGTCGAAGTGGAGAAGACGAAGTGAGGAGGATTAATCGATAGAAGCTGCTGGAGATTAGGTTATTCTAGTGGATTCCTTTTGGGACAGAATAAAATAGTTTTAGGCCATGGGAAGAAGCCCATCATAGTTGATTTTCAGTGAGTGTGTGACGTGTTAAATAACCTTTCTCTCATTGGCTGATTTATTAATCCGACGTGGACAGCTTTAGAGTGGAGATTATTCTCCTTTTAATATTGTATTGATTACTAAATGTTTTTAACTAAAGAATAAATAGTCTCGTGTTTCAAAAAAAAAAGTCTAATCAGTACGAAAACTGTTTAGAGGCAAAATTTTCAACTTCAGACGACTTTTATCAGTTTATCTCTAATAATTACTAAATGTCACAAAGTTGAAATGCTCTTTGTGATAACTTCTTCCAAAAGTATTTATTTTGATTGTTGACCAAAAAAGCATCTATGCCAATTTCATCCATACACGAAATGACACGTGTATGGTGGAGACAACACCGAATCTTTCTCGTCTCCTATAAATGCAGACAATTCCCTTTGTTCAAGTCACAGCACATAAAAGCATCAGAAAAAGAAACAAATTTGAAGTTTTAAATCAAAGAGAAGTAAGAGAAGCAATGGCAGGTTCTAACTGTGGATGTGGTTCCGCTTGCAAATGTGGTGACTCTTGCAGGTAAACCCTATCTTTTCTGCCTTTACATGCATATATGCGCTATAATGCGCATATAGCTGTTTTTTGCATCAGATTATTAGTTATAAAATTCTTAAACTTTTTTTTACCTTTTGTGATGTAGCTGCGAGAAGAACTACAACACGGAGTGCGACAACTGCAGCTGCGGGTCAAACTGTAGCTGTGGGGACAGCTGCAGCTGTTGAAGAAATCGTGATCTAACTCACATATATGCAGGAAATACTGGGGGAATATGTGTTTGATGTTAAGAGATATGTGTGTGTTTGAATAAAGATTTGCGCGTTATGTTGCCTAATACCTCTCTTAATCTTTGACTTTTCCTGCTTTATATCTTTATATGTGTGGTTGTGTAATGTTTTCGTTTGTAACCTAAGAAAAAAAGAAAAAATATATAACTATTGATTTTTGTGACTGTGAAGATATCTCATTTCTCCTCTATATATTTAGAAGTTAGGGTTAATCAGAGTTATGACCATGAACAATAATTTCTTTTAGATAAATGACGATATGGTAACATGTAGTTCTTTTTGTATTAGCGTTTCCCATGTTCAAAAAAGTAACAGAACGTTTTGTATAGCACTAATGCTTAGGCTATTTCTTTTGGGACATAGGTGTTAACGAAATATTTTATTTATTTTATATACATTTTATATAAAATATTTTAGTTTTGAGGTTTAGTTATAAAATTATTTGATCAATTATCAAAATTAAATATATAAAATAAAAAATTAAACAAATTTATGAATACTAGTATTATTATTTTATTTAACAACTTTATACTAACTTAAATCAATTTAAATCGTTTTAGAATTCTTTAAATCAATTTAAAATAATTTAAACTGATTTGAATCTTATAAATCCATCCAATTAAAAGTAATAAACTAGTTCAAATACAAGTAAACCAATTCGAAACTGAAACAAACAAACAAATAGTTTCAAAAAAAAAAGAAACTGAAACAAATACTAGCAAAGATAAGTTTCAGGAGAAAAAAAACAAATACTAGCAAAGATAATCGATGAGTATGCTAGTTTTATGGGCTAAATTAGAACTTAATATATAAAATGGGCTTTGTATTTTGAAAAGTTTTAGAATATTAACACACGCTTTGATGTTTAAAGGTCCAGATACGAAAGCAAGATCTATTGTTGCGGTGATGAGGCAACGAGAATATTTCGTTCAGGCAATACGTAGAACAACTTGCGTGGCATCTTCACATGTGTTGGATCAATCTAATTTCCAAGCCTCAAAACTTTGTTTAAGGTTAGAGGATAGACATAACAGCTTTTGAAACACCAACTACTTTGTCACGGGGAGCTGCTAGCTAGCCGCGTAAATTGGATTGAGCCGTGGAAAGATACTGTGAATCTGCGCGGCAACCACGTGGCAGACATGCTTCAAGTGGGCATTGGATCTTTGTCTGTCTAGGTCCACCAACAATGGGTCGTCAAACATGTAAAAGTCAAACCGTCTAACTATTCGGTTCACACAGTCACATCCAATGAGACAAAAGGGTTAACTAATAAACAATCGGATACTCACCAGAGCTCTTTTCCTCTGCCTTTACTTTCGCTTTTGTCTTGGATTACCAATTTATCAAGTCATTTTAAAAGAACAATATCTTTAATGTACATTTACTATATATAAATTCAAATGGACGAAGTATGCCATGTTCTCCTTCTATTTAACAAGAATTATTAACTTTGTTTGTTTCCTCAAAATCATTGAGACGAGAGTCTGTATTTTGTAAATTTTCTAATTAGAAATTTTTGAAATATTCTCTCAGCATATCTAGAATTATTATTTAGAAAAACAAACAAAATGTCCCTTCCTTAGTTTTGAAGCGTGCAAATTTTGTATTTTATTCATTATTTTACTTAAATTGTTTTCTAATTCCTCAAATATAAATAAGAGTATTACTAATGGGCTGAACCAGTATGTAAAAGAGGCATCTTAAAGTTCAGGTTCATTAATGATTAATCAACTGGCATTAAACAAAAATCAAGTTGGTCAAAAAGACGCAAATCAACAACGGGGCCATTACCGTGGACTTTACAGAAAGTACATATATAATTGCTTCTTCTATTTTTCTGATATCACTTGATGGATTTTATTTTCATAAATCACCATAAAAATAACTATTCACGATTTGAAAAAGACTACATTGATGACTTTTGTATCAAAAATGATTTTGTTCGGTGCACATGCAGTATGTGACATGCCCCAATGCTTAAACACACGTTCTTTCACCTGTGAGCATTTATTCAAAACCATAAACCAGTTACCAGCATTGGTCTGATAAACTACAGGAGTTGCGTTATTCATAATTTAGAAGAAAAAAAAACACTGTATCAAGCAAATTATAATGGAATTAAGCCGCAAATATGAATAATCCAATGAGTCAGTGGCAACAAATCTCTGATAAATCTAAAATCCGATTGATAACTCTACAAAAAATCATACTTTCCATTCCATGATTAACTGACCAGAGTCTATGCTTGACTTCCAAGTCACACCTCAAATTTAGTACTAGTTCATTAAACCCTAACTGAGCCTAAGTGAGCCGAGCCTAAAGCTCCCAACACCAGCTGGAATTCTACATCGAAAGCTACAATTTTGATGTCAGATCCAACGGCTGAGAGCGACCGAACACCCTATCTTTTCTTACTTCATCATATCTGTCATCGTAGTACCAAAAAGAAACAATATAGAAACATAACAAACAAAACGTAACGATAAATAGAGACGAGAGAGAGAGAGAGAGAAGCTCGAAAACTGATAAAAAGAAGAAGGCTGATCCACCATTAATGCCACCCACCACCCAACGGCAAACGCCTTTTCTCACACTCTCTCATGTTTGAGACTTGAGAACCAATAGAAACCCAAAAAAGGTGAGAGTATGAACATGTCTTTGGTCAAAACACCTTTGTGTGGTTAAAAAGAAGTGCAAAATCTTTTCTTTTCACATTTTGATATCTTTCCAGCTTCCTACTTGATTAAAAAGTTTGTACCTTTCTTTTTTGCTTGTCTCAAGTGTGATATATAGTTGGACATTGCATAAAGGTTCCCATTTTTAGTTCTCTCCCTCTCTCAGAATCACCACTCAATCATGGGGGCTTGCTTGAGTGCTCAGGTCAAAGCTGAGAGCCCAGGTAAAAAGACATTTACTTGCCTTGTTTCGTCTTAAACTATAAGACTTGTTTACATTCCTCTGTTTTTGCTCTATCTTTAGCTGAAAGTGTTAGATTTTGCTCTGTTTTTTCTGGTCAGGGGGGAGTCCAAAGTTCAAAGATACTGGAAGTCTTGGGAGCAAGTCTTCATCTGTGTCTGTAAGACCAAGCCCTCGAACCGAGGGTGAGATCTTACAGTCTCCAAACCTCAAGAGTTTCAGCTTTGCTGAGCTCAAATCAGCAACTAGGAATTTCAGACCAGACAGTGTGCTTGGTGAAGGTGGATTCGGTTGTGTGTTCAAAGGATGGATTGATGAGAAGTCTCTCACCGCCACAAAACCAGGCACTGGTTTGGTTATTGCTGTCAAAAAGCTTAACCAAGATGGTTGGCAAGGTCACCAGGAGTGGCTGGTATATATAAGCGTCCTAAAACAATACACTTTTGGTTTCTTTCTTGTTCTTGATGATCGTTATATGATTTTACAGGCTGAAGTGAATTACCTAGGTCAGTTTTCTCATGGACACCTAGTGAAGCTGATAGGTTATTGCCTAGAGGATGAGCACCGTCTTCTTGTTTACGAGTTCATGCCACGTGGTAGCTTAGAGAATCATCTTTTCAGGAGTATGTCTTCCTTTTGTCTTATTATGACTCTTATTGTAGCTTTGTTTGTGATGTTTATGAAAACATTTTGGGTTGTTGCAGGAGGGTTATATTTCCAACCGTTATCTTGGAAACTCCGGTTGAAAGTAGCTCTTGGTGCTGCGAAGGGACTTGCTTTTCTTCACAGCTCCGAGACAAGAGTGATATACAGAGACTTCAAGACTTCTAACATCCTTCTTGATTCGGTATTTTTAAGTTTTTTTTTTCACTCATCTTTGATTGTGAAAGTTTCAAACTTAATGATATAAAAGACCGTTATCTTGGATGGTTGTAGGATTACAACGCAAAGCTTTCTGATTTTGGGTTGGCCAAGGATGGGCCGATAGGAGATGAAAGCCATGTCTCTACAAGAGTCATGGGTACACATGGATATGCAGCTCCTGAGTACCTCGCAACCGGTAAGTGTCAACTTCTTTCTTTTCTTTTCTGGTCAAATCTTTGCTTCTCTGTTTGGCTTTGTCTTGTGAGTGTTAAAAAAAAATCGGTTTAGGCCTATGTGGCAAATTGGATCTAATCGGTGTAAACGATGCCTAGGCGAAATCTGATCTAAACCGAAACAATTTTTCTAGACCAATTTTGGTTTATACTTTAAAAAGTCGGCCTAGACGGCCGCAGCTTGAACAATAATCTTCTATAAAACACTTAACGTCTAGCGATTTCATGAACATAACTTATGATTGAACAATTTTGCATTTTCTTTAGGTCATCTAACAACAAAGAGTGATGTCTATAGCTTCGGGGTTGTCCTTCTTGAGCTGTTGTCTGGTCGTAGAGCCGTGGACAGAAACAGACCATCGGGAGAGAGGAACCTTGTGGATTGGGCTAAACCATACCTTGCAAACAAAAGAAAGATATTCAGAGTGGTCGATAACCGTCTTCAGGATCAGTACTCTATGGAAGAAGCATGTAAAGTGGCTACTCTGTCTCTGAGGTGTCTCACTACGGAGATTAAGCTCAGACCAAACATGAGAGAAGTGGTTTCGCAGCTTGAGCATATTCAGTCTCTAAATGCGTCTAGAGGAGGAAACGTGGATAGGACGGAGAGAAGAAGAGTGCGTAGGAGAAGTGACAGTGTTGTTACCAAAAAACCTGATGCAGGTTTTGTTCGACAGACCGCTGTGGGCTGTACAGTTGTTGCTTATCCTCGCCCGTCGGCCTCACCGCTGTGTGTCTGAAGAATAGTAACACGTCTGTGTTCTTGATAAGGACATGTAAGTTCTGATATCATGTCATGTGTATGTGATTCGGATGTACAATTGTCATTGTTAATGCAAGTTCGAATGTTCGATGCAGTCCATGTATCCTTACAGGACGAGAAACAATTTAATTTTGATCTTTGTAACGTGAGGTCTTATTGACACAAAGGATAATTTAGCTCTCATGTCTGCTTGTTATTGATAATTGTGCTTCTTTCAGTTACATATAGAAAATTAGAATCAGTTAATATTTACAGAAAACTAGGTTGGACGATACGAATGAACCACATGCAAGAAGCTCAGAAAGAAAAATGTTGTGACACGACAAGCAATCAAAAACGAATGCAGTGAGCTATCTATAAACGCGTCCTATCGTGTGTGTTGGACCTTTAAATAAAAGACGTTCTGTGTTGGATTATGTTCGGCCTAAGGTGAATTAAGTGTCTTTGGGCCAATTTTTTTTGTAGGCCGACAGCTTAAAACTATTAATTCAAAAAGTGATGGGATAGATCATAGAATTGTACTCAACATCTGAGCCAACAATATAAGTTAGCTCATACAAGTGTGTACATAGTCCAAGGCATAATATGTGTTTGACTATTGATATTTTTTAATACCAAAATAGTTTCGCTTTTGTAATGGGAATTCTGCCAAAAAATCCCGAAATTTTCAAGAATTACCAAAAGAAACTTGTACACTTGTCTGACCAATTGAACTTTTGTTGACTTATTTAAATTATTAAGAATTTTACCATTGACTAACTAGATTAGCACACCGTTAAACGAGAGTTAAGACAGCGTTAACGGTTGGCGTTAAGTAAAACGACGTCATTTTGTTTTACACGATTTGAAAATAAAAATAAGTAGACACCGGATTTTGAACCCAGGTTGTTTGGATCAGATGGGAAAGTACTTTACCACCGAGCTAATGGCACATTCAATGTATGTCCAAACACATTTATTTTTATTTGGTATTGATTTTGAATATAAAAAAAATTTCTATAAATTTAAAAAGTCTTTAAAATTCCAAAATTTGAAAATAAAGAATTCTTTTATAAAATCAATTTTGAAACTAAAATTAAAAATAAAATTTTATTTTCCCTTTAAAAATCAAAAATCTTCCAAAATTTTTATTTTTTAAAAACAAATTCCAAAAAATAAAATAAAATTTTTAGGATTAAAATAAAAATTCGAAAAAATAAAAAAAATAAAAAAATATCAAAAACAAGTTATAAAAATTTCGAATCTGAAAATAATCAGAATCTATTAAAAATATTTTTTTTTTATAAAAAAGCCAAAAAAGAAGAAAATTTTCATTTTTCAAATTATAAAAAGAAAAATTGAAAAAAAATAATTCGAAAAAAAGTTTAAAAAGGGATAAAAAATTTCAAATCTGAAAACATATAATCAGAAACTATAAAAAATTATTATTTTTTTAATTTTTAATAATTTCTGATTATATGTTTTCAGATTCGAAATATTTTATAACTTTTTGGAATATTTTTCGATTTGTTTTTTATTTTTGTTTTTTAAATTATAATCCTTTTTTGAATTATTTTTTGAATTTTTAGAAATTTAAAAAAAAATTAAGTTTTAGATAACTTTTTTATATTCAATTAGTACCAAGTAAAATTAAATGAGTTAGTAACTCCATTGATTGAGCCATTAGCCTAGTGGTAAAGTACTTTGCCATTTGATCCAAACAACCTGGGTTCGAACCCAGTGATCTACTTTATTTTATTTTCAAATCATGTAAAACGATGTCATCTCATCTCGAAACGATGTGATCTACTTTATTTTATTTTCAAATTATTTTTTTGGCCGAATTCCCCTTTTGTAATCCATAAGTTAGCTCATACCAGTGTGTAAATAATTTTTATTATACTTCTGAAATTTTCGAAAGCCCTATATGTGAAAATATTCAAAACTTGATAAACCTTTTGAAAACCTGTAAAATTTTCCAAAAGCTTTCAGAATTTTCTGAAACTTTTTCTAATTTTCATTTATGAGCAGTATTTTACCATCCAAAATACTTGCTGCTTTTATAAATTTATTTATCTAATTAGTAGAATTCGTCATCTATGCAAACGCATCAGAGTAGTTTAGTTAATCAAGTTAGTATACTGTATAATTATATATTATCTAAGAAAATATCTAACTAAACTAAATAGTTTCTTTTTGTAAATTTGACATCTAAAACGGATAATGTATGTAAACCGCAATTTGAAATTTGATAAAATTTAATGATTTTCTCTGCATATACATATCAACCATACGAATCAAAGAATTTGTTATAGACTGGTCCTCTTGTTCGGGGCAACAACATTGGTCGACCATTTCCGAGAGATTACTCGTTCCATCTTCTATACTATTAATATTTTCCTCCATTTGCATTAGAAATTTTATGTATAGTTCTTTGGCCGGTGACATTTTCAAAAGTTGACATTCCCAGCTTTCGCTTTCGGTATTCATAATAGGTATTTTTTAACTTGCAAGTATATATATTTTGGTTCGAGGTATAATGTTTCAAAATAATTGTAGTTGCTAAGTTTGTTGTTTTGAAAACTGAGAGGCAGTCGAGAATGGGGGCAACTCTAAACAGGCTTCTGTTTTATGTGTGTGCGACTTTCTCCATAATTCATCTTGCTCACTCTCAGAATCAACAAGGTATTGATTCGTACCATATTTATCTCTTCTGTATTATTTTTTGTTCTTATAAATATGTTATTGGACAGTAACAAAGCCTTTAATAATTGTGAGATTTTTAGATAAAACTTATAAAAAGAACACTATACAGTATATCTCTTCCCGTTCTTACCAGGATTCATCAGCTTAGACTGTGGATTACCTTCTAATGAGTCTCCTTACAACGAACCCTTTACCAATCTGACATACATATCTGATGCCGGTTTCGTCCACAGCGGAAAAACTGGTACCATCCACAAAGACTTGAAGACACACTTTATGAAGCCATATACTGGTTTGAGATACTTTCCAGATGGAATACGAAACTGTTATAATCTTAGCGTGATGCAAGATACAAAGTATCTGATCAGGACTGTGTTCGTATATGGGAACTACGACGGTCTCAATGCTTCTCCAAGATTCGACCTCTATCTCGGTCCTAATATTTGGAGAACCGTAGATGCGAAATTATCGGGTCCAGGTACGGCTCAGGAGATCATTCACATCACAAGATCCAATATTTTGGAAATATGTCTTGTTAAGACAGGGACAAGCACACCACTAATATCAGCCCTGGAATTAAGACCCTTACCATATGATACTTATATTACTCGAACTGGTTCCTTGAAGTATGTGGACCGAATCTATTTCAGCAATTCGGAAAAGGGTGTACGGTATGTCAACTTAGCCAAAATAGTCTTTTTTTTTCTTTTTTCATCACGATTATGTCATTTTTTGCTCATTGCTAACTAAAGTATTTATACTTGACTATGGCAGTTACCCTGAAGACGTCTATGATCGTGCTTGGTCTTCAGTATTGCCAGTAGAATGGACGCAGATAAACACAACCCTAGACGTTGTTGATTCTCATAAAGACTATAACCCGCCACAAGATGTCATTAAGACTGCTGCCGTACCCGCTAATGACAGTGAACCAATGACCTTTTCTTGGACTTTGGACACTTCTGACGACGAGACTTATGCCTACCTCTATATGGCTGACATCCAAAAAATGAGAAATAACGATACCAGGGAATTTGACATTATCGCGAATGGTAAAGTGGAATTCAATCCTTATAGTCCTATGAAGTTCGAAGTAGAGGTTTTGTTTAACAGAGTGCCTCTGAAATGCGAGGGAGGGTTGTGTCGTGTGCAACTCTCAAGAACTCGAAAGTCGACTCTTCCACCCTTGATGAATGCTTTAGAGATTTTCCAGGTCATTGAGTTTCCACAATCAGAGACGAATCAAGATGACGGTGCGTAGCTGTATTTTTTTCAATAGGAGACATACTAATACGTACGTTGTGACACATGTTAATCCTTGTTGTTCTTTTATTATGTATTCCAGTGAGTGCTATGAAGAATATCCGTGATACTTATGGATTGAACAAAATCAGCTGGCAGGGTGATCCATGTGTTCCTAAACAGTTCTTGTGGTCTGGTTTACGCTGCAACGTTATAGATGTGTCCACACCACCAAGAATCGTAGCATTGTAAGAACAATTTAAACCCCATTCTTATCATCAAAACATAACCAAGCAATTCAAAATTTCTTATGTGACATGCATGTCTCGGATCCATGGTGAACAGAGATTTGTCTTCAAGTGGATTAAGTGGAGATATACCGCCTGTGATACAAAATCTTACTCAACTTCAAGAATTGTACGTGTATCTCCATGATTCCATATAAGAAAACATATTCGAGAAATAGGTTCACAATTTATTTATTTTGATGACCAAAGAGTCATGGGCCTTTTTTCCCATAGTATTTTTGAACCAGAAACCAAAACTGGCTATACTCTTACGAGGAAACCAAATACTTCACATTTTATCTTAACAATTTCAGGGACTTATCGAGAAACAACTTGACTGGAGAAGTGCCTGAATTTCTAGCCAAGATATTGAAATCATTGGTGGTCTTGTAAGTTTTCTGAAAAGCACAACATTTTTTTGTGATATCAATTCCTAATGACCTCATTATCCACAGAAACTTAAGTGGAAATAAATTTAGTGGCCGCATTCCTCAAGCCCTGCTTGATAGGGAAAAAGAAGGACTAAAGCTAACGTAAGGTTTCTTATTTCAGATTATCTCTTTATGTTATGTATCATCCACTTTGTTTCAATACCTATGTCTTCAACAATGTTTTATTCCTTAGTCTTGATGGATATCTAAGGACATGTAAATCATGCAAAAAAAAATTCCCCATGGCGGCTGTTGTTGGTGCATCTCTTTCTTTTGTGGCCATTATCATTGCTGTTGTGGTCCTAGTCTTCATTTTCAAAAGGAAAAAGCCATCAACCTGTAAAGGTAGTTAGAAAAATATATGATCCATTGTGAAAGTATGAAAACTCATGGATCCTTCAATTTTTATTTTATTTTTGCAGTTAAACGTCCATCACTAGAATTGAAAAACAGAAGATTTACATATTCAGAGGTCAAAAATATGACTAATCACTTTCAAGTTGTTCTTGGCAAAGGAGGCTTCGGTGTTGTTTGTCAGGGTTTTCTAAATAATCAACAAGTAGCCGTCAAAGTTCTCTCTCAGTCATCAACTCAAGGCTATAAGGAATTCAAAACAGAAGTACTTAATCACACTAAAACCTTTCCCTAAATTTTCAGGAAATCATGACTTCATGAATCATTTACCCTTTTATATTCTTGATTTTTAGGTTGAACTACTTTTAAGAGTTCACCACGTAAATCTAGTTAGCCTCATCGGATATTGTGATGAAGGGAATGACTTAGCTCTAATCTACGAGTTCATGGAAAATGGGAACTTAAAGGAACATCTCTCAGGTAAACTATTTAAATTATTTTGAAAACAAACTGAGTTAGTTACCTCTTCTAAATCAAAGGGGGTTTAAAACTATATGGTGAATTTTGGCAGGAGAACGTGATGGCTCTGTTTTAAACTGGCGGAGTAGACTTAAAATAGCTATTGAGTCTGCTCTAGGTTTGTCAATTTTTGTTAGTTCCAATTGTTATATTTTTGTATATTCATATTCCTTTTCAACTCTTTTTAATGATAAGTAGCTAACATATGGGGTTTTCATTGTACTAGGAATTGAATATTTGCATATTGGATGTAAGCCGCCAATGGTTCATAGAGATGTGAAAAGTACAAATATATTGTTAGGACAACATTTTGAAGCCAAACTTGCCGATTTTGGACTTTAGAGATCTTTCCTTGTGGGAAGTAAAAATCATATATCAACAACAAACGTTGCTGGAACTATTGGATATCTTGATCCCGAGTAAATTCTAGTTCACATTGTAGTTTAAGAGATGTTTATTTAGTGTTTAATAAATAATACAAAAAAATCTAACATCTTCAGAGTATTTTCTTGCAGATACTATCAAAAGAATTGGTTAACGGAGAAGAGTGATGTTTACAGTTTTGGGATTGTGTTACTGGAGATTATCACTGGCCAACCGGTGATTGACCAATCACGTGAAAATTCTTACATAGTGGAATGGGCCAAGTCTATGCTGGCAAATGGTGATATTGAAAGTATTATGGATCCGAAACTCCAACGAGAATATGACACAGGTTCATCTTGGAAAGCTCTGGAATTAGCAGTGTCATGCATTAACCCTTCTTCCACAGAGAGACCAAACATGACAAGGGTTGCTCATGAACTAAATGAGTGTTTGGAAGTATATGAGAACCTAAGTAAAAGAAGGAGCCAAAATGCAAATTCATCCAAGTCCACGGGACATAGCATAAGCTTCGCCAGTGTCAGTGACACTCCTTCAGCTCGTTAATCTTTTCATCTATTTGTTTTTTCCTTCTTTGAAAGGTACTCGATCTCCACAGGTTGCATTTAAGTCTGTAATGTGAATATTATGTAAAAAAGCTTCATGTTATGCTATTGAATCCATTGTTTGAAATTCATCATTGCCGGAAGCCATTCTAAGGATGATTTAAATCCACCGGAGTGTAGCAGTTTCAATATATACCCTCGTCTGTAACTAATATTTCACGAACCTGGTTGGGCTATCCATTCTAAATATTGGGCCTAAGTCTATTAAACACTTCCTTACCCACTCAAAACCCCTCGTTTCCTTGTTTTGGGCCTAGGCTCTCATTTCAATGAAGTAGTCTAATAAAATAGAAAATATATGAAACTGAAACAATAAAAAAAAAAAAGAGAATGACATGGATTGGACTAAAGAAAAACATTTACAATGGCTTTTGTGACTGAACGTTTTTGTCGAAGTTTGTGTGTGGTTAAAAAGACGCACGATCCGACAGAGACACCACGTGTCCGAAGGTAAAGGAAGTTCGTGAGACAGTGGTGGGTCACCCAAGAAAGAGGAAGAACAAGTCTTCAGGGGGTAATGGAGGGGGTTTTACTGGTAATAGCCTGTTATTCGCTCTTCAGACACGTCCCGATGTTACTGGTATAAGACCAGTGGGTTTAAGCCCTTTGTTACGTCCCGTACTATTTCTTTTGTTTCCACACAAACCAAAAGGGGTTTTTCCTTTTCACAGAACTTCGACAGCAACAACAAATAGAGAAAAGCCTTTCCTTATACCTTTCGTTGTGCTTCTCGTTAGAGATTTTGACTGCCTTGTTTTTTTAGAGAAAAAGGTGAGAAATCTTTATTGTTTTCTTGGATATGCTATTTAGATTGCGTTTTTAGTGTAATGAGCGATACTTGTTTCTAGAGCATACAACAACAAAAATGGATCTTTTGGACGGGATCCATGTTGAATTTCGTTTCTCAGAACCTGAAATGTGTTTTGTTTTCGTGAAAATGTATTCTAATTGTTTTTTTTTTGGTTATAGAAATTTCTGTCTGAACCATGCCTCTGTTTTTTTTCTTATAACATCAAATGAATGAAGCATTAGATCTTGGTTAATAGAAACTTCAATGGCTTGGGTTCTAGCGAGGTTTTACAAAATATCCTCTGAAACCGGAAATATAATTAATGTCTTACAGAATCTGTTGGAATATTCTAAGGCATTAATAATTTAACCTAATGTATCTTTCTGCAGGGGTCTTCTTGTCTTGCTTTTGTTGAATGTAATTTGTTCTTGAAATCATGGTGTTTCAGAAGAGGCTCGACTATGGATTCAATGGCTATGAGGTGCCTCCTACACCTCGAGCTACAAGATCACCAAGAGTAAATAGATTCATAAACTTTGTCTGTTTCCAACATTTTTTTTTATGTTGCAATGTAGGTTCTTCCCCTCTGATATGTGTGTTTCTGGTTTTGCTAGAAGAGTGCTTTCAAGAAGAATCAAATATCTTCCTTCGATTTGCTGGCAGCAGTAGCTGGTAACCTTCTGCTTGAAAGTGGTGGGCATTCTTCTTCCTCAAGTAACAACGCCATAGGGGATACCAATGAAGAAGATCATTGTGCTGTTAAGACAGAACCGATTTACGGTGGCCATCAAACAGTGGTAGAAGAGACTAACTGTGATCACATTCATAACAATAATGCTGAAAGGAGATTCTTTGTCTCTGAGATCCTTCCAAAGTCTCAAAGATCTCCAACTCCTCCCAAAGATTTTCATTTTGGATCTACCTCTGGTATAACTTCTGATTCCTCGGAGAAGCTTGGCACTCAAGAATTAGGTCAGAGTGTTCGTTTTAGGTCAGAGACTAATGATAAGATATCATCATCAATGCATGAGAGGCTAATAAATAATTGTGAACCAGAGTTATCAAGGGATGTTATAGCTGAGAATAAGCATCATATAGGTAGTGACTTCAAGAAACCAATCCCTCGTTCGGTGTGCTCTGATGATATAGAGTTACTCAATGGTGATGGCGAAAACTTCTCAGCACGTTACGCAACGAAAACATTTAGGTCAACTCTTCGAATAGGAGACAGAAGAATAAAGAAAGTTCTGGCTTCAAAGTATTGTAAAGTCTCTTCAAAGCAGAAAGAGACAACGGTAACTGATACAGGTGAGAGCATATATATGGACTAGACGACATATATTCTTTTTTCCATTTTTATGGGTTTACCTATATGTTTTTTTTTTTTGGTGAGAATGTTTTAGACTTGGACTTGAAGCCTGGTTACTACAGCAAGAAACATTGTTTCAAAAGTTTAAGATCAGAGAGGAGATATCCAATCAAGAAAAGAAGATACTTTGATGGTTACACAGCCTCACAATCAGAAGCAGCAGTTAGAAATGAAGGCCTTTCTGGTTCACCTCGAAAGGGTATAACCAGAAGCTAGTAGTTTGTTTGTCCAAAAAAAAAAAACTAGTAGTTTAAGCTTCAACCTCAAAACTACATCATGATGATTGACTTTGAGCTTCTTCTTTTTTTTTTTTTGCAGCTTCAGCTTTTATGTCAACCATAGCTTGTCAGAAGCAACCCCCTTTACAATCACGAGATTCTCACGGTATTTTTTTTATTAAGATTTTCTTGTTTCTATCACTCAAGAGTTTTGTATTGACTTTGTTAATTTTTCTTTGTTGTGCTTAGTGAAACTTGGAATCAAGTCATTTAGAGTTCCTGAGATTTTCATTGATATTCCAGAGACTGCTACCGTTGGTTCGCTAAAGGTTTGAACATTTATAGCTTAGAAAAAGAGCCACTCATAATTTTGGATAATAATGAGAATGTACTTATCTTCGCTAGAGGACAGTCTTGGAAGCTGTGACCACTATACTTGAAGGTGGACTACGCATAGGAGTTCTTGTTCATGGAAAAAAAGTTAGAGACGACAATAAAATGCTTCTTCAGAATGGAATCTCTCTAGACACTCTTTCAGATACCTTAGGCTTTTGTCTTGAGCCCAATCCTCCACAATCCACAAAACAGCTGTCTCCTGAAGATTCTGATTTTGTGCGTCCATGTAATAATGCACCTCACACTCTAACAAGGTCAGTCTTACTTCAAAGATCTATTTTTCCTTCTTTGGTGTAGGAAAAAAAAGTCATTTTCCTAATGTGTTTGTTTGTTCATTAGGTGTCTCCCATCACAAGGGAAACATACTAAACCTAGTAACTCTGTAGATAGTGACCTTGACTCCAAACCCTCTGCACCAAATAGGGGTAGACCCGTCTACTCCAGAGCCTTGATTCCTGTTGCTCCTCTGCATGCTCAGGCTTTAAACGTAGTCCCACCTCGGAAACCTAAGCGATCTGAGGTGGCTCAGCGCAGAATCCGTCGACCTTTCTCTGTTGCAGAAGTTGAGGTCCTTGTTCAAGCTGTTGAGAGACTTGGGACCGGAAGGTTACTGATTTGTTAATGTTACACCAAAAATAAAAGTCCTAATGGTCCAAGAAAGAGCTAATATTGATGTATGTATCTATATGCAGGTGGCGTGATGTTAAGCTACGAGCTTTTGATAACGCAAAGCACCGGACTTATGTCGATTTGAAGGTAATAAAAAAATAATATAAATATCCTTTTAACACTCAAGTCTGTAAATGAGGTATGTTGCGTGTCAAAGAAGTTATTATTATATGTGAATGATAGGACAAATGGAAGACGTTGGTGCACACAGCAAGAATATCGCCGCAGCAAAGGAGAGGTGAGCCAGTTCCACAGGAGCTCTTAGACCGGGTACTGATGGCTCATGCCTACTGGTCCCAGCAACAGGGGAAACAACAGTTGCTAGAGGGACCTCATAAGCTCGAGACCAGTCTTGGTCTATAGACTGGGAACAAAATGTTATCTCCGCGGCGTGAAAATGAACCTGATATTTTTTTTCTTTCATATATACTTTTTTGTTTATTTGTTATGTTATGTATTTGAAAATATTCATTGTGTAAGGAAAAAAAGGAATGGAATATGGTGAAGAAGTGAATAGAGATGAAGATATGTGAAGTCTAATGTAATTGTCACAGTGATTGGTTATAATAACATGTTTATTCCTTTTGTTGCCTTGCAAATGTTAGCTAGACCCTTAAGGTTTTCATCTGAGGAACTTGCACAAAGAGTGTTTCTATTCAAACTTGTGAATTTATCAACAAATCCCTCGTATATCATCATAACTTGTCCGAAGTTGAAACTTGTTGGTTGATAGATATGCAATTTGCATGTGTATAAAGTGAAATATGTTGATTAGGTCATAACATCATAAACTACAATTTAATTTACTTAGTACGCATAGATGCTACAGTAGTACATACATACATTTATAGTGTTGAGAATGATGATGTAAACTGAGCCTAACAACATCATATGCACTCAACATTAAAGACATAACACAGGCATATGCCCACGAAGATGATGCCTCTTCAACGTCACACGAGATAAAACACCAACACGGCTATCATAACCAGCACCCAAGTAATAACATCCCATCTCGCTCGGTTTATGGACTTAATCGAGTAAATACCAATAAAGCAACCGGACATTGATATGTTGTTTTCTTCACCAATGTCATTCTGTAATGGCAGTCTCTGTAGCAGTGATTGCATTTGTTTGTCTACCATGCTGGGTAAAGGCAGTACTCTGGTCATTGTGGACTCTGATTGAAGCCTGGGGACATCGATCAGTGTATTACCGGAGTCTGCCGGATCATCTAGCTTCACTATGTCATCCCTCAGGATATCGGCATACAAATCTTCTTCACTAGGAACCTAGAAACATGGGAAAATCTCATTAAGACTTCAAGACATAAACCATTTTGTAAAAGAAGAAGATCAAACCTGTGGATTATGTGAAGATTGCGAGGATTCTGCTATTTCACTGAGTAGTTCATGCCCTGATTCACCTGATAAGTAATAATCAACTATATTTTCCCAACCAGAAACAGTTTGGTTCTGCAAGTTTGTGTTCTTGTCAAGTGATAAACTTGGCTGTGGCTGTGGCGGTGGTGGGGGCTTTTGACTCGTAGCTCCTTGAAATTCTGTATTCCTCCTAAGCCGGCAAATAACCAGCGCATTCTATATAAGAAATCAGAAATGTAAAGAAACATAAAAGGTAATCGGGAAGAAAAGTTTTCAAGAAACAGAATTAATGTATATAGTAATTATTACTAGTGATACTCCAATCATGCAGTACTCATGCATAATCCATTCCGTTCTTCCTCCTTTTGGGGCACGACCAATGTGGAAGACAAGCGTCCTCTTTGTTCCAATGACCTCAGAACCAGACTTGACGTTACGTTCTTTGCCAGTGGCTTTCCAGTATCCGATCTTGGTTGCTCTTCTGTTCTGTGAACCGTGTGGATACTTCTTACCACGAGCACAGAAAAAGAACCATTCACTCTCAGATTTAACGATTGATTTATCTGCCAAATATAAAGAAATTGTTAAAAAAAAAAAAGAAGAGCAAAAGGAAAACAGAGAAACATAAACTTTACTCTCTTTTTAAAAATCTTTTTGATCACAACATAAACTTTACTCAAGCAGAAGAAAATGAGTGAGACGAACCAGGCAAGTCCCAAGGCTCGAAGTTGTAAATATCCAGCTCAGGGATAATCTCAACGGACTTCTCCAAGCCATCCATCTTCCGTTTCAAGTAATAAGAAATAAGCTCGATGTCCGTCGGAGAGAATTTGAAACCAGGAAACGCCGTCGAAACCGCAACTGACACCGTTGTGCCCCTAGAAACCTCCGCCATATCTATACAAATAATCGAGAGGAGATCAAAAGGTGTTTTTAGCTTCTCGGAAATGGAAAAGCCAGTGGTGTACATAGAGAAGCAAATACTAAGATTTTTCTGCCTCGGGAATTGTATCAGCTTTTTAATGAAGGCGAGATGATCAAGTGCTTCTGTTTCAGTTTTCTTTTTCTACTTCCACAGCTGTTGCGCGGGCAGTGAATATCTCTACGTACGACTGCCACATCATCACACGTTCATTCAATTTGTTTTTGTTTTCTATCTTACCTAGTCAATTTTCATTTAGTGAAATAAATAGCACCGAAAGAAGACACGGGATGATGAATATTAGATCCAACCAAATATCATATACAATTTGGCTCAGCTTAGCCCATTCCTACAAATGATAAAAGCTACGAAGAGAAAAAAAAATATGTAGAGATATTCAGGTGGCATGAAAGTTAAGCTACGAGCTTAATATTGATGTGTGTATCTATTTGCAGGTGGCGTGATGTTAAGCTACGAGCTTTTGATAACGCAAAGCACCGGACTTATGTCGATTTGAAGGTATAATAAAAAAATAAAAATTTCCTTTTACCACTCAGTCTGTAAATGAGGTGTGTTGCGTGTCAAAGAAGTTATTATATATGTGAATGATAGGACAAATGGAAGACGTTGGTGCACACAGCAAGAATATCGCCGCAACAAAGGAGAGGTGAGCCAGTTCCGCAGGAGCTCTTAGACCGTGTACTGATGGCTCATGCCTACTGGTCCCAGCAACAGGGGAAACAACAGTTGCTAGAGGGACCTCAGAAGCTCGAGACCAGTCTTGGTCTATAGACTGGGAACAAAATGTTATCCCCGCGGCGTGAAAATGAACGTTAGCGGGATGAACCTGATATCTTTTTTTCTTTCATATATACTTTTTTTTGTTTATTTGTTATGTTATGTATTTGAAAATATTCATTGTGTAAGGAGAAAAAAGGAATGGAATGTGGTGAAGAAGAGGATAGAGATGAAGATAGGTGAAGTCTAATGTAATTTTCACAGTGCTTGGTTATAATAACATGTTTATTCCTTTTGCTGCCTAGCAATTTTAGACTCAGCTATTGTTGTTACATTTATGAATTTTATCAACATATCCCTCTTTTAGGAATTTTAGTTGAAACATATTGGTCGATAGAGAACTACAGATGCATTTTACATGTAGATAAAGTGAAATATGGTGATCAGGTCACATCATAAACTACAATTGTTGTTACATTTCATAGAGACACATGTGGCCCAAGACATAGACATGTTGGTTCAAGCCTGTTAATAGTATAACTATTGTGCTAATATATGGGCTAAAACCTGGTGAAATATATGTTTTTAACCCAAAAAGATGGTCGAGATGAAATGGGTACAAGCAAGCATCATTGAGAAATGATGAATGTGGAGGGAGATCAACTGGAAATCATCTATATTATTAATAATGATACAAGCAAGCATCAATAAAAATGATGAATGTGAAAAGGAGATCAACTGACTCCCTCGTACACACATGGGGATTGTAGAAAAGATTCCTTGTCTTTAAAAAAGAAACTAGAGTTAATAACAAACGGAATATAAATACGAATATGCGGGAAGATTCGTTAGGATCTCAATGATCAATGGAGACAAATAACTGGAGATGTCAGTTTCATTACTTCACATCTTTATGAAAAATTCGGCACCATTGAGTAAGCGTTTTGGATTCATGTGTTCATACGGCTAGTCTCTGGGCATCATGAGTGGATTAGGTTAAGAGTTAGTGATCCTTGGACACTAGAGAATGGTTATACGCTTGTAACGTAGCGTGTGTATAGCATAACAGAGTATTCTATGCTCAGACACTTATGTTGCCTAAATAATAAATGCTAAGTTCAACAAATGTCTTGTTTACAAAGTTCTATTGCATCATGCACAAAAAATAATTTGTTGCAAACAATATTACAAGATAATGTGCATTATGATTAATCAATCTCAAAAAGTAGTTACATGATTACATCCTAAAACTGTAGTTAAATAAGTTTCAAATTATTGATTAAACCAGGAAACATCATATTTCAAGATGAAAGAAATAATAAAATCCTATTAGCTTTTCTTGGTACAATTTCTAAGATTCCTATTGGAAAAAACTATTAACTAAACAATCCTAAAAGGTTAAATATCTAATTAGATACAGAAACAAATCATAGTACTCAAACGTGACACCCACTCGGTTTCGAGTTTTATCATAGTACAAATATTAAATGGTCTGAATCTCACAATGTTACAACGTAAATGTCAGAATGTCAGTGCGATCAGATCGGGATGGGGTTCTCTCACGTTTGTGCTTTTCTATAATATTTTTCTTCTATAATAAAAATGTTATTCTATGTGTTCAAAAAAATGTTATTTTGACAATTTTTCTTATTATATAAAGAGTTTTATTTTATAATTTAAATGTAGTTTATATTTACTTTCAGTTTAATACTAATTACAAACTGTATTAATTTTATAAATAATTTTATTTTTTTCAAATATTATTGACTAAATAAATCTAATTAATAAAAACATAATATAGTTTAATTATCTTTGATCTATATGAAAATTTTCACAAGAACATTTTTTATGAAAAGGAGAAAGAATAATTATCTTACTTTATGTTTATTTTAAATGGGTTGTTTGTTTTGTAAATATGTACTACTCCCTCCGTCTCAAAATAATAGATATTATATGATTTTTACACTTATTAAAAAAACATATTAAAACATAATTATTACTGCATAGTTTTTTGTAATTTTATGTTTCTTATATTTCTAAACTAATAAGATTTCAAAAAAAATGTAATTAATATTTTTGAAAACCACAATTTTTTATTATTAATTGACAAAAAATATATTGAAAAACATAAAAAATACATCTTTTTAAAACAAAAAAATTTCTTAAAACATGGATCTTATTGAAACGGAGGGGTTACTATATATATGGGGATACATTTCTAATATATAAGCAACATTTCTAATAAATTTGTACATTTCTAATATATAAGCAACATTTCTAATAAATTTGTAGAGGTCAAATAACCAACTCCACCTATCCGGAATCTCTATTAATCTTGCTCCCTAAGTTTTATCTATTAATCTTGCTCCCTAAGTTTTACACATGACATGAAAGTGTTTGAATCAAAAAAAAGTGTTAGAATCAATTTAACTAATAGTACTACTCTCTCTTTTTTTGGTAGGATACGTTTGACTTTACATTAAAACGAGAATAAAACGGGAGTTGATAAGAGCATCATCAACCCAGCCACCCTCTTGGGTTGCTTATTTTTTTTTTTTAATTTTGTTTTGTTTGAATAATAAAAAAAAAAGAAAAGAACCAATCGCGGGCCGTCACACGTCAGTGGGGCCCGCAGATAGTTGAAACAACGCCTCTTGAACAAGCGTTTTTCCTTCTTGTTTCTTCTTCCTCTCTTTCTTTTTCCTGCTTTTTCTAATTAAAAAAAAAATAAGCACCATCACTAACCACTGCGTTAATGGTACTCTAAGTACATATAGATAAATATTTTAATGTAGTCAGATAAACTGTGTCTATCTAAAGCGACCAAAGCTTGTGATTTGTATTAATGTCACTATCATGGTATAATCCAGATTTTAATCTAATTTGATACATTAGATATATAGGATTCACATCAATTGATGGGTTGTATTTAGATCTCTTGTATTTAATTCATCGAATCTACTATAAGAATATCTTAAAATGGTCAAAGTTAAGAACCTTCACAAACTATTTCAACCCCTACATAAAGTTCAAATCAGAAATGTTATTTAGTACTAATCAGGAATGCGTTTCTTAGCTAGAGAGAGTTTCATACACAGATAAGGAATCGTGACCACTTCTTAATTAATGCCATAACAATAAATATATCAACCACTTGTCATGTCATAGTAATAGTTAAGAGCTTATTAACTCTCTGTTGATTAATTAACATGACAGTCACTACTACTGAAACAATAAAAATGGATAAAATAAGAAGAGATGGGGCCCAAGCCCACCAATAAGAACACTTAAGACAGGTCAAAAGGAGCCGACAAATAATATATTTGGAATCTCGGACAAATCACAAGACTGGTCTTGTCCCCCTCGCGTATCCCACGAAACTTTCTTCTTTTTATCTTTCTCTCTGTTGCTTCACGCATAGCAATATCCAATCACACGCCCTTCACGTTGCGCATTGATCTTAAAAAAAAACAAACCATTTTTTGCTTCCTACTTTGTGCACTAACTTGTCCCATCTCTTCTTCAGATGTAACCAGTGTTGTTCTGAATTCTCACCTACTTTAGATTCGCTACTGAATCTTTTTGTGTTCTCGTAGGTGGTAGGAATCAAGTTCAGTGAATTAGGTTTTTCTTTTTCTTTTTTTTGACGATGAATTCGAATTTCTCTGGAGTGGTCAACGGTTTCGAGTATTATGATGTTGGTTTCTTACCAAATCAGAATCCTAATCTCGGCTTCGGTGTTCCTTCCTCGAGCGACTTCGATCTCCGTTTAGATCATCATCATCAACCTTCAATTTGGGTTCCCGCAACACAACAAGTTCAAGATTTTGATATTCATCATTATCATCAACAACAACAACAGAAATACTCTCCTCCAGCTGATGAGATTGATTCCGAAAACACCCTCTTGAAATACGTAAACCAGCTCCTTATGGAAGAAGAGACTCTCGCGGACGCGGAGCAGACCACGTTGTTCTACGATTCTTTGGCTCTACGACAAACCGAACAAATGTTGCAGCAAGTCATCAGCGACTCACATGCTCAATCTCCTTGTGCTATCCATCCTAATTCGATTACTAGCAGTTGCTGTAGCAGTACTACTACTACTACTGGTGGTGGTAGTGGTAATTACTGGAGCAGTAACAGCAATTCTAGTATCGGGTTCGAGACAGCAGGTAATTCTACTGAGTATTATGATGATGCTGTCCGTGATACTGTGTCGTTTCAAGGGCCAAACACGTTTCGTGGTGGATTCGTACAGCCAGCGAGTGAGATTCTCGTCAGGAGTATGTTTACTGATACAGATTCAGTTATGCAGTTTAAGAAAGGCTTGGAGGAAGCTAGCAAGTTTCTTCCTAACACCGATCAATGGATCTTCAATCACGACCAACACGAGGTGAAAGAAGACAGAGTGATCTCGAGAGCTAGGAGGAAAAATCGTCACCACGAAGAAGAAGAAGAAGATCTAGAGGAAGCTAGGAGCAGCAAACAATCAGCAGTCACCGTCGAAGAAGACGGTAAACTAACGGAGCTCTTCGACAAAGTCCTCCTCCTCGACGGCGAAAGCGACCCGCACGTCATCGAAGACGGCGAGAGCGTTTCGAGCAAGCCTCAGGTCCCCAAGAAAGAAGGAGGCCGCACCAAAAGAAAGTCCCAAGCGTTCGATTTCCGCACGCTCCTCACTCTCTGCGCGCAGTCCATCTCGGCCGGGGACAAGATCACGGCCGACGACTTGCTAAGGCAGATAAGGAAGCAGTGCACGCCTCTGGGAGACGCCTCCCAGAGGCTGGCCTACTTCTTCGCGAACGCGCTCCAGGCGCGTCTGGAAGGTAGCTGCTCTGGAGCTACGATCCAGAGCTACTACGATTCCATCGCATCCAAGAAACGAACGGCCGCTCAGATCCTCAAGTCCTACCACGTGTTCTTGTCTTCCTCTCCGTTCATGACTCTGATCTATTTCTACTCCAACAAGATGATTCTCGACGCGGCTAAAGATGCCTCCGTGCTTCACGTGATAGACTTTGGGATCCTCTATGGCTTCCAGTGGCCTATGTTTATACAGCACGTGTCGAAGAGCAAGAACGGGCCGAAGAAGCTGAGGATAACGGGTGTAGAGCTTCCTCAGAACGGGTTCCGTCCCACGGAGAGGATAGAGGATACGGGGAGGAGACTCACGGAGTATTGCAAAAGGTTCGGTGTACCGTTCGAGTACAACGCTATCGCGTCCAAGAACTGGGAGACGATACGTTTGGAAGAGTTCAAGATCCGACCAGACGAAGTTCTCGCGGTGAATACTGCTCTCAGGCTCAAGAACCTCAGGGACGTGACTCCGGGAGGGGAAGAGGATTGTCCTAGAGACGGGTTCTTGAAACTGATCAGAGACATGAAACCCGACGTGTTCCTCAGCTCGACGGTCAACGGGTCTTTCAACGCGCCTTTCTTCACCACGCGGTTCAAAGAAGCTCTGTTTCATTACTCGTCGCTCTTGGACATGTTCGGTTCGACGCTCTCCAAGGAGAACCCGGAGAGGATACATTTCGAAGGGGAGTTTTACGGGAGGGAAGTGATGAACGTGATCGCTTGCGAAGGAGTTGATAGGGTGGAGAGGCCCGAGACTTACAAGCAGTGGCAGGTGAGGATGGTGAGAGCTGGGTTTAAGCAGAAGCCTGTGGAGGCGGAGCTTGTGGAGTCGTTTAGGGTGAAGATGAAGAAGTGGGGTTACCATAAAGACTTTGTGCTTGATGAAGATAGCAATTGGTTCTTGCAAGGTTGGAAAGGTCGCATCCTGTTCTCTTCTTCTTGTTGGGTCCCTTCTTAGCTTTTTTTTTGTGTTACAGTCAAATATGTAACACTTAATTTTGTATTTAATGTTTTGTTTGTTTCTTCTTCTACTTGGTTTTCCTTTGCTCTGTCTGCAACATGTCATTTTATGTATCACATGTTGAAAGCAATAAGAGGTTAACTGGATTTTTAGTACAGAAACTAAATCAAATCAGGTAGTGAAGTCTGCATGTTGTATGACTTGTATCTAGTAGATAGATAAAACATGATGCACTGTTTTTTTTTTGTGGTCAAACAAACATAATGCATTGTCTTGTTATTGCCTTCCATATAATTTACATTGAGTAACCATTTGGATGTCTGTGTCGGAACCACATGTGGCTCAAGCGGTGGAGCACCATCATCCTCCGCAGGCTTCACCGTTACAGGCCCCTCCTGGCTCTTCTTCTCTGTCTCTTCAAATCTGGATTTAAACCTGTCGCAATTTGTCGTCTCACCAGACTTAAACAGGCGTTCACCTAAAACTTTAGCAAGATCATCCTAATGCAGAACCTCCTTTCTCAAGCAATGGCTCAGCGATCTGAGCCATTTGCTCTTTGTGTTCCTCTATTATCTCAACCGTTAGCTTGTAAGCTTTGGCCACCCACTCTCGGATCTCATCTATCATTGCACAGAGTCAAAGTTTGGATCTTTATAGAGTTTTGTTGAAAGAGACTGTAAGATGATGCTTGGGAGACAAGACACCAACGCGTTTGACTCTCGCATATATTGTTGCTCCCTGGTTAATTGTAACTGGTTTGTTATCTTCAATTTTAACCCAGCCGGTTATTCTTTATATCAGATCCATTCCAAACCGTGGTTCGGTCAATGTATGATTAGAGGCGAAGATAATTAAATGGGCCTGCATTGAATTAAGAAGCTACATTATAAACGGCCCATATTTTTAAACTCCAGTCGAGTCAATTGTGTGTCAACATTTCCACCTGAATTCACCTATGTTCTGCCACGTAGCATTATGTTCCTCCACGTGTCAGTTTGTAATACGACTCCTAGCAACTTCCAGAACAAGCTACGTCGCACCAAAACCAGAGTACTAAAGAAGCAATTAAGACTTTTAATTAAGAGTAGTTAGCAGAAGAGTGCGAGAGAATAGAAGAAGAAATGGACAAAGGGTTTAGTTGCTACGACGGCGAGAAGGTGGTGGTTGATGATGATGTCTACGGTGTGGGATGCACGACGCCTACACGTGAAGAATGCAGAATACCAGCTTATCCGCCGTGTCCACCTCCGCTGAGAAGGAAAAGATCGATACACTTTGGGAAGAAGACAGGACCACCTAAGAACGGTTACTTCCAGCCTCCGGATCTTGAGCTGTTCTTCACGGCGGTGGCACCCTCCAGACGGCAAGAAAGCTGCGCTTAGACTGCTAACCACCAGCTTTGGTTCATTATCTATATAAGTAGTCCCGTTCCTAGATGGGTTGAGGTTTTGTTTTAAACGGGGGGTTGGGTTTGAATACGGCTAATTAATGTATATATTTGTGAGCTTCATGTGAAGCCTAGGCTTGTGTGATGTATATTGATAAGGATTAGCTGAACATGTTTGCGTAATGATCTTGATTTGTGTTAAATTTGTGTGATTTTAGTGTCGTTGTATGTCGGGGTGGGCTCTATATATCTTCTTCTTTTTGTATATAAACGATCTTTATGTTACTATTTGTTGTAGTCTGGCTGTAGTATTGGACATTTTACGTAGGCCTTCCTCATATGGATGAACGGAATGTTTGTTGTTATGTGGCATCAGTTACACAATGATAGAGAGAAAGATTTAAAGTCTTTAACTATTCTGGCTAATGGCATACACGGGATAGCAATTAGTCTTCCACTCCAGTAAGTTTATGAGTTATCACGTTCAAGAAATGGTTTCAATAGCTGTAAAAATTTGAAGTATACTTAAATTTATTCTGGCATATCTTCTGAAATCATCATAATGCAAACTCAGAGTTTAATGTTACTTCAAAACAAGTAGAGTAATTTAATTTTGATTTGACTAGCCAAAGTATCCAGGGTTTATTGTAAACATAAGCAATAGCCCAGTTTGCTGTCTGTTTTTATTAAACTCCATGTGTTACAAAACGTAGATAAAAGTGGTAGAAGGTACGTACGCATAGTGTTAGTAATATACTGTGGTTAGTTTGAATAAGTTGTTATCGGGAAACCCAGGCTGTTTCGAAAACACAAGTGAAAAAAACATGTGGAATATTATTAGACCATAGCTGTCTACTCTTGGTCCCGATTTCAAAACTTTTTATCGTAAGATTTACTTTTCTTCCCGTCCCTCTTTGCCCCTTTCTCTCCTAACACTCCCACACAATACTCCCAAAATGTTAATGTTTTCGTTTTGAAGAACTCTTATAGTTGTAGACCACTGATTCATATAATTCGAGGGACAAGACCCCGCCTATAATTTAGACGTTTGTAGACAAATTTGAAAATGATGTCTTCTCTTTTTTAACATCAACCACTATACATAAGCCCTTTCTCAAAAAAAAAAAACATCAACCACTATACATACCAAAGAGAATAATAACTATGATATAATAATATGTATATCGTTCTAGAATTTTCTCTTAAAAGTATTTTGAAGTCGTTTAATATCTTTGAGATCTATTTAGTGGCACCGGTTTATAAATAGTTCTGTTTAAGGCACTATGTTCAAGCAGTACTACTTGAATCGGTCGACAAAATATCCTATGTTGGATCCTCCGTAAAACAATACTTATATTTACCTCATGTGGTGAACCGTCAAATATACCGTATTTCTTATCACCGGTCAAAATGCTATATAAATTAGTTTGCCGAAGCTTTACTCTAAAACTAAAACCAACTAGATTTAGAATGTAATCAGTTTTTACAATTTTCTATGGTTCCCGTCCCTTTCTGGCAGTTTCATTTGCGTAAATAGACTTTCAGTTATAGAACTATAACAAACATATATGTATGTATGGATGGATAGAATTTATTGTGGTCTCTCTCTCTCACACGTGACGGTTAATTATATAACAGGCTACGTACTAACAAAGTCTTGTTTTCTTTTTCCAGCGACACTGGTCCATATTTATATATGGAGCTCCAAAAGACACTTTGAAAATGTGGAACCTACAAAGCAAAAATGATGATCACGAGCCCTTGCTTCTTAGGACCAACGTAGCAAACCTAGTGGTGTTGAGCAATCAAGGAACTAATCTAAAATTAAACAAGTAAAAGTAAAAAGCTGTCCATATATTAAGAAGAAAAACTTAACCAACAACTTAAAATAAATATAAAATATCAAAGAGAAGAATGCCAGCCAGTTGTGTTAACAACGTCCTTAATTGTATAACCAGCATGCTTTATGTCCGTACTGGACGTTATACGCAGGCCTTATTTACGGAAAATACTTTTAACCTATTAAAAATATGTACTATGGGTAAACAAATATTCATAAAATAAAAGACTGAAAAGCAAAAAAAAAAAAAGCTAAGGAGAAAAATAAAATTTCTTGTTAGCACTTACTAAGCTAATTCTCATAAAAAAGCACTTTAAAACTATCCGACGTGACTTTTATTTTAAAAAAAAACAACTTATTAAAATTTAAGATATAATGTATGATGACGTGAAGCTAAAACTTCGGTCTCAGGCCCCCCAATTTTACAGATCTCCAAATAAAATAAAAATTCATATATTTTTACAATCAATTTGTAATCTGTCTCAGTTAATAATAACAAATGCAAAACCTAATCATTTTAAATCATAAAAATAACAAAATAAAATTTATCTTTGATTAATGGGTTTTCATTTATTCTTTTGACAAATATGTTTTTTCAACTACTTTATATCATATTTATTCATTATACAAAAATATTCTATTTTTAAAACAAGTTTTGTGAAATTTTATAAATAAAATATAGACTCCCATTTTCTATTTTGTTTCAAAATTCTATAATTTCAGGGCTGGCTCTAGCCATCACGATTATTTTTTTACATTTTAGTTATATGCCGAATGTAAAAAGATTGATGAAATGTAAAAAATGAAAAGACACTGTTTCCGTCATGAGAAAAACCCTATGACTAAGGTTAAAAAAAGAAATAGTATGGAAATACTTCGTCATCATAGAAATAACTTTTTTTATACAACTAAAATCATTTGAACCTTTATAGTCAGGTATTAATATATGCTTATATTTTACTGTATTATAATGGTCTCGTACATGCAAGTTTAATTAGGCTAAATATGTGTGAAGGGATCAGTGCTAAATAAAAAATTGTTCCACATTACCGAAGCCAAGCTTTTTTTTTTTGTTCAACAAACGATAGCATTAAAATAAGAAAGTGGGCTTATCAGGCCAAGCGAATTATATTCAATATTCCAGTTCATTTTCTTGCCTTCATCATGTCCATTTTTTCCATTTAGTTTTATTTTGTATAGCACTCACCATATATAAACATCTCTCTACTCTCTCACTCTGTCACTCTCTCTAGATCACTACTTTCCTTTAAGCTCAATCACAACGAACTCACAATCACAACGAACTCACAATCAAGTTTTATATATATAAAAATAGAGACCGGCCTCCAACTGAGTCAGAAGCTCTATCTCTCTCCCTCTACATCCTTTCTTCCTTCTTGATCAGACACAGACATGGACGATAAGTGGAAGGTGTCGAAAAAGGATGCATCAGCTGCATCGTGCTCATCTTCTAGTTCCTCTAAATCCAAGTTCTCTAGAAGCTTCTCAACAAGTGCTTCATCCACAAAGGCTCCTGTATTCATACGGAGCTCATCCACCAAATGCTCAGTGCCATCTTCTTCATCCTCCATCTCCAGAAGCTCATCCAAGAAAGAGAAAGGATCATCGTCATCTTCCATTACCCAAAAATACAGTAGCTTGGCCAAAGAACAAAAGGGAAGGTTTTATATCATGAGAAGGTGTGTGGCTATGCTTGTCTGTTGGCATAAACATGATTCCTAGCTTAGATCTCATGCATTCTAATATTCTATATTCCATATTTGTTTTGGTATTATATCAGTTTGATTCTCTACTCTAGGTTGTTGCTACAAGTTTCTATACTAGTACATTGTGAGAAAGAGATTCTTTTGATAATTAATATCTATCTTATTAAATCAGAAACATTACAACTTCTTCTATGTAGATTTTAAAGGTGGACCTCATATATTTAAATTAAATGTCTCATTCCTTATACATAATACGTACCATAGTCTAACTTTGCATTGATGTATTTCCTTAAATACAATTCCTTTTCCATATTCCATATATAGTTTCAAATTTATTACATGTCGATTTAAATAAGATAGATACTAAGAATACTAAATATTAATCTTACTAGAATTACCCTATACAATTCATTTTAAATTGATCAGTATACTTCATTGGCCATATTGATTTTATTAGTACGAATAACATTAGGTAGATAAATCATAGACATATACATAAAGATTTGACTATTTTTTAACTACCTTGGGCCTAATCTACTTTCTAAAACAAATAACACATAGCTTTATATATTGTATAGAATATAGTAATATTGTATAGTATTATACTTATACAATAATACTAAAAACAAACCAAACTGAAATATAATATATATCGAAAATGCTTTGAACCATTACAGACAAAATATATTAGACCTCAGTGATAAAATTCAATTTCAAATTATGTAATAGTTATTTTAAAAAATTAAACTTCGTAATGTACAAAAACATAAGTTTTATATCAAATTTTGTGTTACAATAAAAAGACATAACTCGCGCTTGCAAAATATTATTTTTACATACGAAAGACAGTTTTGGTATTGTTCTTTAAACAGAAAATTGAATTATACAAACTCGATACTACATAAAACTAAACAATACAGAATACATTTTAAAAATAAAACCCGTGCGAGTGCGCATGGCCTTTGCGAAAATCGTAGATATTTTTATATAATATATAAATATATTATGTTACATATATTTTCATATAAATAATACCCCAATGTAAGTTTTGTATGATAAATATTGAAAATACAAAATATAGCACTATATATTCAAAATAATATATAAAAAATCTACTTTAAATTATCATAAATTTTAAAAATCAAATTTAGTAATTAAACACATTGCTTATTTAAACACATTAGTACACATTGTTATTTATCAAAATTTTATATTAATACATTTGCAAACATGTATAATATTTAGTACAAATAAAGATAAAAAAGTTTGATTCCCGCTCGGTCGAGCGGGTCATGATCTAGTATTATTATTAATTTGATAACTCGTGTATACAGATGTATAAATAATTTGAACTTCAAAGTGTGACGTGTGTATGTCCGTCTGTAATGAATAAAATTGAACACATCGAACATTTTGTAGGAAAGTGAAAATATTATGCCACAATCTGGAGGGTCGATGTGTCGAGACGTACAATTATTTTGTTGGGATTAAATCGAATAGTCACTTTCAATGTCTGGAAAATAATTAAATACCAACCAATGAAAATTTATTTGGTCAAAGATCTGAGGTTGTTTGTGGTCAACAGATCTGAGTATACTTCACATAGTTCTTCGCTACTCAAATTTATCTGGCTCCATATGGCATTTTGCAACGTTTATGCTCTTCTATAGCCGTGATTAGACTTCAAACAATACCTTTTTTGAAAACGATAATGGGTCTAATGTCATGAATATACAATTATCCTGATGTGGTAATAACGTGGTCAATAAAGTTGCTTGATCTTATTGGATTATAGATCTTTGACTATAGCCAGCACGATAAATATTTTGGATTGGTAACCTTTATTCGATTTCTTATTACATCGACTCGCTGAATTAGTACAGCAAAACCCATTAATAAAAGAAAAGTCTAATTTAAGAAAAAGGAAGAGTATAAACTCATAAAAGAGCTATATATACAAATCTTTTCATTTTGAGAACTTTGTATTCAGTTTAAAAAAAAAAACATTTTAGTTTTTAACTTAACTCTTTTATATATTCATTCTTCATTTTGTGGCAGTATTCGTTTCACACTTATTTGTCATTTTGATAGAAGGAAGATTCCCTCCTGCCAAAACCTAAATTTACTATATATGAAGATATACAGAGTTAACCGGTGGTGGTGGCCTAGTGGCGCTTGAGGGAATTAAGAAACCCAATAAGGCGAACCCGGGTTCAAACCCCACCGGCCACACGGATATGAGTTAATGCTTTCGACTCATTTGAATGCCCAGGAGAGGGTCTATCCGTGGGCTGTACCTCCACCCCGGGGGTTAGGCTTGTGTCATCATTGACCCGGGTTTAACCCTTTTCCCTTTTCAAAAAAAAAAAGATATACAGAGTTTATCTTTATGTATGAAGCCACATTATTCAAATATTAAAAGATATAATAATTACTAAAATGTTTATGAGAATGTACGTACTTGGACACTATTCCGCGTTACTGTCATGAATAAAAGTTATAAAACTA
The DNA here is from genome assembly GCF_000801105.2 of Raphanus sativus. Taxonomy (NCBI): domain Eukaryota; kingdom Viridiplantae; phylum Streptophyta; class Magnoliopsida; order Brassicales; family Brassicaceae; genus Raphanus; species Raphanus sativus. The sequence continues at coordinate 4,076,477 of NC_079511.1, read as the reverse complement.
ATATTCCCTATTTAGAGCGGTAAAAAATAATTCGAGATACTGAAGAATCCAATGGAAAAATAGGAACCACTCAATCTTTGTCTCTTTTTGACTCTGACGATAATGTCATCATGATCATAAGAACTTTGGATTTAATCAAAAAATAAAATGATCACGTTATGGATTGGTTCAAAAAACCTTTTCAATTATTATTTTTTCAAAAAAAAAAAAAACTCAAAATAATCGTACGGAGAAATTCTTGGGGTGAAAAAGGCGAACAAAAATTAAAGAAAGAAAGAAACTCAGACTTCTCAGGTGAAAAAAAACAAACACAAAAGTACAAGGGAGAAAAAGTGAACAGTGTCAGAAACATTACCAAACTTTAATAAGAACAAACGAGTTTGGGACATGGCGTTTAGAGAGACGTTGGATTTGTAAGAGTGAAAATCTGACGGAGGAGGAGGTAGCAGCTTCTTCTGACTTTGAAACTGAGAGAACCAAGTTGTTAAGTAGGAATCAGAACATTTGTGGCGATTGTTCGTTTTGATCGAGGGATACCTATAGCGTTGTTGGGGCTACTTTTTCTTCCAGACGTCGAAACAATAGGACTCGTCTTAGGCAAATGCAATAAAAATTAACTTCACTAAAAAGGTACTCCACTAATTTAAAACCTAAACGTCACATGATCAACAACTAAATAAATAATCCCTCCGTTTCATATTATTTGTCGTTCTAAGTCTTTGCACACATATTAAGAAAATATTTAATTTTACATATTTCCAAAATAAAAATACTATTACCAATACACATCAACCAATATAAAAATAGAATAGAGAATATTTTCAATAAATTTTGCATTGAAAACCGAAAACGACACTTATTTTGAAACAAAAATTTTGCTCTAGAACGATATATAATTTGAAACGGAGGGAGTACTAGCTAAAGCTAGTTTTGTTGGAATCTATATCAATATTTCAAAACAGTCTGAACAGATTTATATTACACAATTAAGACCGTAATTCTGGAGGAGACCGTATATACATGATACACAATTACGGATCAGACAAACACAATGCCAATGGTGACGACTAGGAGTAGCCACTGAGAAAGTAATGTATACATATGTGTAACAACAAGTGTCCTATAGTATAGTGGTTCATCAATAATTTACAGTCATTTTGTTCCATGCGTATATCACAAGTGTAGCATAGTGGTTCATTAATATAGTTTATAATCATTTTATTCCATGCTAATGTTGATTAGAATTGCAAAGCTCAATCCAGTTTCAGAATATATATATATATATATAAAAATATAAATATTTTATTTAGTTACATAAATATATGTTGACAAAAGAAATTACATAAATATTTGGTTTATTGCGCTTCGGTTCGATTTTCAACCCCAACAAATCCGAGCCGTTTGGATTGAAGAAAAACCAAACCAAACCAAACGGGTCGTGTGTGGACTCTGGTTTAGTCTGAGTGGGCTTGGGTTAGACAGGTTCGGTTCTGTTGAAAAATTGCGCCAAACAAAAAAAAAATTTGAAAAAAATGTTGATGGCGTAGATGAAGGCACGTGTCCATCTTTGCGATGTGAATCTGATCCAAACCTATTTATATTCTTTCTCTGCTTTTTGTTTGTTTTTATGTCTTTGACCTCTCGATCTCTGATTCCTGAATCCTCTGCTGGTGAGAGTGTTCTCATGGAGCTTCAAGGAGTAAGTTTTCTATTTATATTATATAGCTGCAGAAAAATTGGAAAATTCTGATGATTTTTTTTTTTACAAGTAGATTTGGGAGACAAAGATGATGCAAGCTGGAGTCTTCTCTGGACTGATCGACAGGTCATTGGCTCAGAAGTCAACAACACCTGGAGGAGGAGGTCCACTTACACATGATCTCAATGTTCCTTATGAAGAAGGTACAGAGGAGTACGAGACTCCTCACTAGTGTTGAATATCTGTGATTTGACATCTTTTGTTGTTGTCTTGAGCTTTGGTTTTTTTTTTTTGAGCAGAATCCCCTTCCAACGCCGCTTCCTGATAGCTCCTCCTTGTATAACATTCCTACTGGCTCGAGTGATTACAATACTCCTGAAACTGAGAATGGAAGCAACGCTGATGTTAAAGCAAGACCCAGTCCTTATATTGTCAGCCCTACTTTTGAGTAAATGATGTTGATGCTTTGTAATGTAACTTCTTATCCAAGTATCTTCAGAGGCTGATGAATATGCTTTTTTTTTATTGCAGCAACCGCCAAGGCTTGATGTCAATGTTGGTAAGTACTAGTTTTGCCACAAACTTAATTTCTCAGTGAAAAAGAAACACTTCTCAGTTTGTTTGCTTGGGACATAAATAAATGTCTGCCCTAATACCAGCTTATGAGATTGAGAGAGGAAACTCTAATCAACAGTTTACGCAGGTACTTCTACTTAACATCTAAATCAAGAATCGTGAATTTTTGACATTTTTTTTTTTTTTTTGGTTCAAATTCTCTTTTACAACACTTACGTGATTGATCTGACGAGTGCTCTTTTTCAAGTACTTACCTTATTGTGGATATATATATATACTGTCAGGACTTATTTGTGCCATCCTCTGGGAAACGGAAGCGTGAGTGATGATTCTTCTGAACAATATCAAAATGGTGGATATATACCACAACATGATGGTGCAAGCGATGCAATGCCTCAGGTTCGTCTGTAAAAACAACACACATTTTGGTTTGGAATCTCATTGATTTGCATGATAAACCAGATTGTCCTCAGCTCCCTTCACTTAAGAAGTTTATGGATGTTTGAAATCTCAGTGATTCATCTGATTTAAAGCACGAATTTGCAGGCAAACCTTGAGGGCAATGCATTCTGCATGACCTTTGTTGGTGATAGAAAGTTTCCACGAGATGTCATCTGCTCATCTTCAAAGATTCCTCAAGTTGATGGGCCAATGCCTGACGCTTACGATGAAATGTTGTCTACACCAAATGTAAGTAACTATGCTTCAGTGTGTTTCTAAGAATCTTCTCATTTATACCTTTTGATAAAAGACCAATCTCTCTACTCTGGTTGGATTGTTGTATAAAATGACAGCTTTTTCTTGTTGAAGGATGTATCAAAATTTGACTTTCATAACATCATGTCTTTCACAAAAGAAAATCAACTTCCCAAAAGTAATATTAAAATATTATAAGTTTGGACCCTTCAAAGTTCAAACTAGTATGTCTTTAGTAACATTATATGTCTCTTAAGTAAATAAAACTTGGACCTTAAAACTAATATTTATTTAAAGTTTTTATTTAATATTCTTTTATAATATAATATAATATTAAAAAAAAACTTTTACAAAATTATATTGAAAACAAAATATATATACTTATATATTATATTTAAAAAATATTTATTAATTTTTGTATAAAAAATACATATATATATATTTTTTATTGGTTTTTCCTAACTAATAGTTGTACATACTGGACCCGAAACGTTATCAATAAACTAAGAGATGAGCCGGTTGTACTGACGCAAACCAACATCAGAGACTAACATTTTTGGGCCATTGTCCCCATAAACTAAAAGTTGACCAAACTCAGACGTAACAGAAACCAAAAAGAGCGGAGAAAGTAAAACCGAAAGAAAAGGAAAAAGGAGGCAAGTTTTTAGGTAATGACCGTTTCAAAATAACAGCATTTTTCTATTTTTCTTCACATGTTCCACCCATAACCAAGCCCTCCTTTCGCGCTACCCATCCACAAAAATGAAAACCTCTCTCCCTTTTTAATTATTCTTCTTCTCATCACATCACTTTCCTTCCTATCTTCTTCTTCTCTCTTTATCTCTTTGTGCTTATATATATTCATTGGATCAATCTTGATTCTGAAACGTGATGGAGAACAGTGTGAACATGTTTAGCAATAGCGAGTCCCCGAGATCACCACCGACTAGGCTCCAGAGGCAAGCACCTATGGCTCTGAATCTTGACCGTGTTCCAGTGAATCCCGTTTTGCAGCAGTCGTGTGATGCGGCTGCAACCTCAGCTATCCCTCTGCTTTCACCTCTCTATGTGTCTCCAAACCAGCAGTCTTCTCCTCTCCCTAGACAAGGGGAAGAAGATTTCATGTTTCCTGTTGGTGTTGCTGACAAGAACGGTTCTCAACCGTCAATAGACCACAATGAAAGCTGGCAACATTCAGCTGAGGCCGACAATAGCAGCCAAATGGCTCTTGTTAATATGTTTCAAACCAAGTTCGCGCTTGTAAATCCTTCACAATGATCCTCTTTTAGTATTTAGGATGTTTTATATGCTGTAATAAGAGAAAACTTGGATATATTATAAACAATATCCAGCTTTGGAAAAACGTTAATTTTCCAAAGAATAAATTTATGATACGTCCACAAAAATCTGTTTCTTTTTTACAAAGTAGACTTTCCCATGATTAAAAAAAATGTGGGGGGCACATATTTTACTTAATTTGTTGAAGAGAATGTTCTTATCGTTTATATGCATGATCCTCTCTTTCAGTATGCACTTCCACCTGCTCTTTCTGCGAGCCACCTAGTTTATATACAACACCAAACAAGTCTAACCATGTGATTAGAGATAAGCGCAGGACTAACTCACTCCCAAAAAAATAACCTGCGTAAAACAGGAGAATCATTACCTTGTCAATGAGCCAAAAACAGATGTTGTGTGTTCATATCTTCACCACTTTCTAAGTCATCCAACTCGTCATCATCATCATCATCTTCATTCAACAGTTCTTCATCATCTTCAATGGTATCGTTTTTTGTGCAGCAACATGTGTGGATCTCTAGCACAGAGGGACTTCAGCAGAACATATTCATATAAATGTAACGGCCCAGTTTACTTATGGTTTTAATTATTTTGCAAATTTCTTTCAATATTTATCATCTACTGTATTTCTTTGTGCTATCGGGTTTTATATACAATCCGGTTCTTTCTTAACCAAACTTGGTATTATTATTGTGTACACGTGTCGTCATCGCTACCCAGGCCTGTTGCTACCGTCTAATTTTTTTCTTCAGATTTTTTGTCTTGCAAACAAAAAAAAATCAAATATGAACCCAAGTCCGTTGGATCAAAACAGCGGACTATCCATATTAAGTATTTGGATCCGATCCAAATTTATCAAAGATTGTAGAAACTATTGTTTACAAAAACCCAAACTAATGAAAAACAACCCTGAATAAAAGAACTGAAGGAATTAAATTGTCTTTTTGATGCCTGCTCTGTTGTTTGGAGTTTGTCTTTGTAGTACTCAACTTTCTCAATTTATATATTTACAAGTTGGCCAAAGAAAAAGAATTAAATTGCCTTTAAAAATATCATATAAAGTTTTTAAATTATTTTTCATATAACATTAACCTTGACCAATAGCATTTTTGTTTGTCATCCCCTTTTGACTTTTGTGGTTGTAAAGACTTTTTTGGTATGGTTGTGATTTTGGCCCATCATTTGTGATGTTGTGATGTTGGCCCATCATCTTTACGCTCTTATCTACAATGATTGATGATCGATCAACTTTTACTTGACTCCACGTATTCTCTTCATAACATTCATTACAATCTGAGATCTTTAGCCGTAGCAGAGCAATGGCTGGAGCAGAGCAACTCCAAAGATGGAGCCTTCAAGTCAAGACTGCACTTGTAACCGGTGGAACCAAAGGCATTGGGTTCGTATATAACAATACCATTTCAGCTCTATTTCTTTTATTGCTGATTGAAATCACTACATAGACTTTAATTTTAATCAGTTTATTTCTTGTTCTTGAATCAAAATAGACATGCTGTGGTAGAGGAACTTGCAGGATTTGGAGCCATAATACATACTTGCGCCAGAGACGAATCTCAGCTTAACGAGTGTATAAGCCAATGGCAAAAGAAAGGGTTTCAAGTCACAGGTTCAGTCTGTGACGTCACTTCTAGAACAGACAGAGAGAAGCTTATGGAGACGGTTTCATCGATGTTTGGCGGGAAGCTCGATATCCTTGTAAGTCTGAATCTTATCATTAACCCAATTGTTAAACCAGAATGATATTATCTTAGGCTTATATAATCTTGGTTTTAGGTAAACAATGCGGGAGCCATTCGGTCAAAGCCAACAGTGGATCATACAGCAGAAGACTTTTCATTTCATATCTCGACCAACTTAGAATCTGCTTTCCATCTAAGCCAGCTTTCACACCCCTTGCTTAAGGCTTCAGGATACGGTAGCATCGTGTTCATGTCCTCTGTTGCTGGAGTTGTATCGCTTAGCGTCGGTTCCATCTACTCTGCAACAAAAGGTAAGTACATATACCACTTATTGAATACTTAAAACCTTACTAGAGGTTCAAATAGGTTAGTTTTTGAATATTGAGAGACTTAAATGTGTTATTAAAATTTACAATATGCTGCTATATGTGGTTTAATTTTTTTTGGGGGGTTCAGTATTTGCTTAAGGTTATGTTGGCTTAGTTAGTTGTATTTAAGAACTCTTTCTTTAATTTTATTCAAATTAATGAAAAAAAAATTAAACTTTTGAAATGTGTGTGAGTGTCAACATAGGGGCTATGAATCAGCTAGCAAGGAATTTGGCATGCGAATGGGCTAGTGATGGCATTAGGGCTAATGCTGTGGCTCCTGCTGTCATCGCAACTGATCTGGCTAAAGCTGTAAGAGACACTATGCTACAGACTACAGTTCCTCCAAAATTCATCTTTCTTTATTGCTTTTGCTGATCTTTTGACTTCGGTGATGATTATCAGGTGTATGATGAAGAGTTTAAGAAGGCTGTGATATCTAGAAAGCCGTTGGGGCGTTTTGGGGAGCCTGAAGAGGTTGCCTCACTTGTGGCTTTTCTATGTATGCCTGCAGCTTCTTACATAACTGGTCAGACCATTTGTGTCGATGGAGGTCTCTCTGTCAATGGCTTCTCGTATCAGCCACATGGTTAAAATCCAATGCTCCAAATAAATTAAAAACTTCAAATTTTTACAAATAAGTTTCAGTGTCTAGAAACAGAATTTGTATGTTCACTATGTTTCTCGTTATCATATTGGGCTAATTCACCAATATATAAGAGACTTCATAAACTTCCAGAACGAATCTCTCCTCTGATCAGTACATAATAAACCTATTCAGACCCAAAAAAAGCAAAAATACCTTGTGTGTTAATAATTCAAAAGGTGTAACATAATGTACTCCTCCATATTCGAAAGAGTTAAACAACTTCTCGACCTTCCAGCACTACTATGGTCACGATGTAATAAATGTAAATTAGTTTTTTTTTTGACATCAAATGTAAATTAGTTATTTGTTGTTTTCTTAATTTTTTCTACTTTATTTTAAAATTTATCACTTAAGCTGAAAAGTTGAGTGTATTTAAAATCAAACGAGCAAAAATATACGAATTTTATAGTTATTGAGTTAAAAAACCCAATACGGCGAATCCAGGTTCAAACCCCACCGGCCACACGGATATGAATTATTGCTTTCGACTCATTTGAATGTCCAGGAGAGGGTCTATCCGTGGACTGTACCTCCACCCGGGGGTTAGACTTGTGTCATCATTGATCCGGATTTAACCCTTTTGTTTACAAAAAAAAAAAATATACGAATTTTATATGACCACGTAAGAACAACATGGATGTATCGTAGGCAGAGGTGCCACCATGCACACTGAACTTTAGATATTTCTAGTAAATTAATACCAACTTTATAAAATCATATAATAATGATATAGGATCATGATAACTCATTCGCTATATTCCAAACACACAGAAACTGAATGCTTTTGTCACTTACCAATGATTCTAGGAGCTTCAGGGTTGGGAGTCAATTCAATTACAATAGTTTTAGTTGGGTCGGTGGGTTCAGGAACAAGGCCCCATTCCATCATCCTCCCTATTTGGCCTATTTGTTATCTAATGAGTTTTGAAATTTCACTAATACTCAAAAATATTTCATTTTATTTTATTTTATTTTCTGATGAAATTTAGTCCTCTATCAGCTTTACCCTCATCTCATTTTTTCTAGCATAGCAATGGAAGAAAGAAAAAAACTAGTAGGTGCCTACATTAATGGCTGCTTTGAATGGGGTACGGATGATGTGAACTTCTGGTCTACAAGAAGAATAACTTGCCAGAATACCGTTGAACTGCCAAAACCCTAATTTAATGACTGGTTCTAAAATTTAAATTATTGCATTTCATAACCATTTTTATTATTTATAATTGTGAGGCTAATTAGTCATAAATTGGTAATGTTCAAGCTGCATGGATTACTGGCTGTATATATCTTGTAATTTAATTAAAACAACTTTTGTGTTTCAAAAATGCAATAGATGGTTTTTTCGGCCGCGAATCTGAGACGTGCAACTACAACCGCACATTTCTCCTTTGGTGACGGAGACTCGGTGACCAAGTAACAAGATTCGGTTAATAAAACGATTACATAAATAATGTTTACGAAAATAAATTAAAATTGAGTTATTCATTTTATAAGCAAGCACCACTAACCATTTCACAACTGAGACCAGTTGATTCTTTGTCATAGTTGACTCAAAGCGTGATGAGAGTGAGAGGCAACTTGACCTAACTTCAATCCAAAATTTGGTTCAATAGTAAATACGATTTATACACGCGTACGGTGGTGAAAAGGGAGTCTTTAGATTTTCTCTTGAAAGAAGGGACCACTCGCCGGAATAGAACCAAAGCGGAAACGTATAGGTAAATGGTTGGGCCACTGCTTCACCCAAGAGCCTTTACTCTCTTCTTCCGCCTTTAACGGTAAAAAAAACTCCCAACTCCAAGACACTTACGTGTCCTCTGTACGGTTTTCTCTTTCTAACTTTCAACTTCATAGTGACTAGTGAGATTATCATGAATGTAGTTACAGCTTTACAGCGTGAAATCTAATTTGATCTCGTGCGTATAATCAAATCCACTTAATGGAGACAGATTTGGAGGTACATCCAGTATGATATAATTATTATAAAAATGCTGAACACAAGATATTCTGCAGTGCCGAGATTCTTTGCTGTCTGATTCTAACTGGTGTTTTCAGTACACCGAATTCAAATCTGAACTTATGCAGCAAATCAATTTATTATTTTCTTATGTAAGTGACCTGCTATGAGATTACAAATTTATCTCGATATGTAAATAATTCGTGTATGTGTTTAAGAAAATAACATGATATGTTATCAAATGTGTCGTGTAAGTTATCCCAGTAACAGACAAGACGATGGCATGTAACTTAATCTGATATTTTTAGTCAAAAAAACTTAATCTGATATTCATATATAATCATGTAAGCTTATTTTTGGCTATATATAAATTTCATTACAGACCGCAGTCAAGAGTATTCGTTACGACTAAAAGCTGATACGCATGCACAAGATCTTCTGTAGCATGATTGAAAGCTAGTAGGCATGCAAAAACATTTTTTATTTTTTTTTTACGATTAAACTTGTACGATTTCGACTTGGATCTTCTGTAGCACAGTGGGGTATTCAGGCTTGTTATCAGTTGAGTAGAAGTAGACATCATTGTTAACAATACGAGAGAGACTACTCCAACCATGAGACCAAATTTAGTGTTAAAATTACACCAAATTTAATGTTTTGGTGTCGAACATTTTTTGTCATATACACCAAATATTACCTCAAAAATAATATTATATTATTTGATGTTTTTTATTTTAATTATTTTTATTATATGAAATTGATAAATAATTGTTTTATCATGCTTTGATATTATGTTCATTAAATTTTCCTAATTATTTGTTTATAAACTTTATTTACATTTATATGTTTTGGTTTAACAATATTATACATTTATTTAATTTATATAAAATAGTATATTAAAAAATACAAAACATTAATTATGAAAAGCACATAACATAACAATATATTGATTTTAATAAATTTGTATTAGGTAGTAATACATGTTTAACTATATTATAAAAAAATATTTTAAAATTTGGTGAATTTAATAGTATTAAATATAATTTAAATAAAAATTATAATTAACATTTTAAAATAAAATAGATGATAGTAACCATTTAGTGATTTTTTATTTCAAAAAAATAAAATATAAAAGTTCCATAATGATTTATTTTTTATAACATAAAAATTATAATAATAGCTTAGTGATTTCTTATATGAAAATAAAATAAATAATATTTTAATTATGTAAAAATAATTTATAATATATAAATAATACAGTATATTTATGTTTAGTTACAAATTAAAAATGATTAATAATAATAATTAAAACAAATTTGAACTGAATAATAATAATAATAATTATATTATATTATATTATTCAATGAAACATAATAAAATATATATATAAAATATTTGGTGTGATTAATAGCATTACACCAAATTTAATGTAATACTATTCACTCCACATCAAATTTGTTGGGATAGTATAATCTTTAATGTTTCATTGGAGATAAAATTACACAAAAGTTGGTATTTTGGTGTTACATTGGAGATGATCTTACTCCAAATGACAGGTACTAAAAGCTCGCAGAATCAGCTTACAAGGCTTTGGTTAAATAATTTCCAAGAACGCTTAAAGTTAAACCAACAACCGTAAGAACGTTAAAACACATTTAGCAGCTGGTTCCATAAACTTGTTCAGTTGTGATAATGCAAAATACAGGAATACAATTTGAAGATGTGCATCATTAAATATTTCAACAAGCCATCGATACATTTTGTTATCTAAGAATGTATGGCCCTTGTCTTTTATTTAGAAAATGGTTTGGACTAAAGTTTCTTTTTGTTTTTATAATATTCACTTAGGTTGATGTTAACTAATACTATTATTTTCTTAAAACATCCAGTAGACCTCTCGGATGAAAGCTAACGTGTCTCATATAACCTAACTTTAATTATTTCTCAGTATTGCGGGATGCATTTAGTTAGTTAAGCTTGAAAAAGATGACCTGATTCAGCTCAAATCAGGGTTAACTACGACGACTTCTTAACGTAATGAAGTTCTTTTAAATTAAAATAGTGTTTTATGGATTTTTTTTTTTTGTCAACAGTGTTTTATGGATTAGATCTCTCATCTTTAGGGAGACAGAGAGACGATTCGGACAAGAAGAAGAAAGAAAAAAAGGTGTTCCAGAGAGAAAGAGTGGACCACAATCGTGTCGCGAAAGGAAGTTCTTCTTTCCGCTCTGTTCCATTCTCATTGGACCACGTCTATCTCATACCTGATAGTGATGCTTACGTGGTGTATTTTTAAGCAGCGTAGTGACCAGATCAACGGTCAGGATTAATCTCTTTAGGCACAAGACCAATACGTCATGTCGCTATAAGTTTTTCAAAGACAGGGAGGGAGAAAAATCAAAGTTAAAAAGTGAAATTGAAAAAAAGAAATTTAAAATATTTATGAAGCGGTAGGCGCGTGGGTATAAATGACCCCTACCTTGTAACGTGTTACGACGATATTTATTCAATCAATTGCATGCAATCTAACACAATCTACACAACACCATTCGACTTCTGTAATAAAAAAAAGAAAAATATCAGACAGAGAGATATTTCATTTCTCGGAAATTAGTATTGACGATCAAGTGCGAAGAACGCGGCGATCCGAGAGTTTCTGATGGCGGATATTTGTTACGATGACGAACCGTCATGGTCTAGCCGGAGGCGAAGGATCGGAGTCCACCGATGCAGGATATCTCCGTCAGAGATGCATCAGGCGGCGGTGGAAGATACAGAGGGGGTTTATAAGCGTAACAAGCAAGAGGAAAATGATATTATGAACTGTGCATCATCACCTGATCAAGGTTGTTCAGAAGCAGTCGAGAGTGTGCTACTTGATGACGTTGACGCCGGTGAAAATTCATCGGTTATCGCAGCTATTCCGTCTAAGGAAACGGCGAGAGAGACGGAACCGAGGAGGCCTAGATACGGCGCCGCATCAGTGTGCGGTAGAAGAAGAGAGATGGAGGATGCGGTTGCGATCCATCCTTCTTTCGTTCGGAAGCAAACGGAGTCTTCTCGTTCCAAGTGGCACTATTTTGGAGTTTACGATGGTCACGGCTGCTCTCACGTACGACGCCGTTTCTCAACACATAAATTCAAATTTTAATCGGTTAGCCTGACGCAGTTTTGTTGCAATACGTTGTCGTTTTTTTAGGTCGCCACTAGATGTAAAGAGAGGCTTCACGAGATAGTGCAAGAGGAAGCAGCTCTCTCTGGTGGTCAAAAAGAAGAATGGAAGAAGATGATGGAACGTAGCTTCGCGCGCATGGACAATGAGGTTGTTCGTTGGGGCGAAACCGTGATGAGCGCTAACTGCAGTTGCGAGCTTCAAACGCCGGATTGCGACGCTGTCGGATCCACAGCTGTTGTCTCCGTCGTTACCCCGGAGAAGATCGTTGTAGCGAACTGCGGCGATTCCAGAGCAGTTCTCTGTCGGAATGGAAAGCCAGTTCCTCTATCCACAGATCATAAGGTCAGCCTCTCTCCAGAGAGAAAGAAACATATATTTCTTTATTTGTTTAATTTTGTTGTTTTAATTTTGTTTTTTGTGTGTTTAAATAAACAGCCGGATCGTCCAGACGAGTTGGATCGGATCCAGGAAGCAGGAGGGAGAGTGATATATTGGGATGGTCCTAGAGTCTTGGGCGTGTTAGCCATGTCACGAGCCATAGGTGATAATTACTTGAAACCATACGTGAGTTCGGAGCCGGAAGTTACTGTGACGGACCGGACCGAAGAAGATGAGTTTCTGATTCTAGCGAGCGACGGATTATGGGACGTGGTGACGAACGAGGCGGCGTGCGCGATGGTGCACATGTATCTTAACAAAAGAGGTGGTGGCCGTGGAAGGCGACGAGAAACTCAGGACGAGTGTAGTGACGGGAAAGAGGATGAGAAGGTGGTGGTGGGGTCGAGCAAGAGCGGGAAGAAAGGAGAGATCGCGGACAAAGCATGCACGGAGGCGTCAGTGTTGTTGACGAAGCTGGCGTTGGCTAAGCATAGTGGCGACAACGTAAGCGTCGTGGTCGTTGATCTCAGAAGAAGAAGAAAAAGACACGTTGCTTGAGTTGACACTAATCTATCTCATTACTCCACCGTCTTTTAAAAAAAAAGTATGATTCTTTTGTTTTTTTTTCATTGGGTAAAGTGTGTGGAGGTTTCACTGGGACGAAGGCATCTCAGTTCATCTCCAAACCATAGAGGAAAAAAAGCATTAGTTGAAAAAAATCTCGGTTTAACGAAACCGGTTAAATCGGGGTATGGTTGTTTTTTTTCTTTTTTCTTTTTTGTTCTGGACCATCGTTTTTGCCTTTTTAGTTGTGTGTAATCGACAAACAAAAAAGGAAGACGGGTTATGTACTTATGTGTCACCGTCTGGATGGAATGAGTTCAGAATTCAATAAATAAAAAGCATGTACGTTTTGTTTTTGCTTGCTTTTAGACAAAACCATTCATTCAGGAACGCGTGGTATCCTTTTCAGACAACAACGGGAATTTTCTTTTGTTGATAGAGACTTTTGGTTTTGGTCTTTGCATCTGGTGGGGCTTTTTGTGTAGAAGATATTCAAAATCCCACGGAAAGGAATAGAGAAAGGAGAATAATCGGGTATGGAGTTAGGACGTGTCACAATGGTAAGCTTAGAAACCCTACACCACAAGAAAGGACGTGACCCAGCAAGGACAGATACACATTATATCATATGCACATTATATACGTGTCGGTGTTGGTTGATAATTGATTGTTCTATGATCCCATCAAAAGATGTTTGATCTATTACATTTTACACATGATCACTGATCATGTAAGAGTTTATCCAGAATGAAAACGAAGTTGCAAGCTACTTTTTATTATCCAGTGACTCTACGTGTGGGAAATGGTCAGGGCCGAGTACAAACCAAAGATATTTCAGACCAGAACTTGTGGGCTGATTAATTTTGCTCTGATAGTCAGTCAACTCAGTCCAAGAAAACAAAATAGTGGCGATATTAAGCAACAAATTAAATAGATGACCCATATCAAATGCTTCAAAAGCCCAACCCAAACGCATGTTAATTTTAGCTACTCCGAGAGTTGAGGTACCAAATGTATTTGTAGCAGTTCTAGACACATAACAAACTAAAAATGGAAAAGAAAACAAGGTTGAAGAATAAGACCTCCACAGAGATGCAAACGGACACTCGCAAATCCACAATTCCAACGACATTTTGTTCTCCGCAAACCATCAAACCGGTGAGTTCAAGTTTGTTTCAAGTCACTGTTTTCTTTAAGAGACTTCAGTCTTCTGTAGCCCTTATCGGTACCAAAGATCCTGATAAACACCATGACAAATGGTTAAGATCTCTTTCCAGAAGCAAAGAGATAATAATAATAGGTCAGATGATTACCAGTCCATGTACACAAAAGTTGAGGAGTAATTTCCAGATTTTGTGTAGAGGAGGCGGTGATGGTAGTCATGGAAGTCAGAACTGTAACCAAATGATTGAATTTGCCGTTATTACAATCTACTATAGCTTTTAGATTCAAAAGAGCTTTGCTAGGTGTGAGTGTGTGTGTGATCTTACCCTCCATATAGAGGAAGAAAATTTGAGAGGCTCCAAGGGAAATGATAACCACAATGTGCCTCAACTGTCTCAAGCACTCTCAGCACCATCCATAACCAGAGAGTAATTAGGTGGGGGCCGGTGAGAGCTGGCCCGACTATGGTAGCAAATCCCAGGAACAGAATCTCAGCGGGGTGAGCATATTCCGATGTCAAACCAAATGGTGTGGCATATCTGGGGTATCATAAAATGGTTGCTCTTTCAGAATGTATCCAAGTACTAGTCATTTGCAAGACTCCCAAAATGTAAAAAAATGATTGTGAGCAATTGAGACTTACTCATGATGAACACTGTGCACGGTCTTGTACAGCCATTTTGTATGCAAGATCCGATGACCCCAATAGAAAACAAAATCCTCAATGATGAAGTAGAATAATATCTGGGCAGACACTTCTTTCCTGCAGGGCCATAACCAAAAAATGGTCTTATATACCTCTGATCAAGCACAGGGCTCAGGTTCTTTCATGATGCTCAACACTGACAGTTCTCTTTTTTTTTTTCTTTTTTTTTGGGAATTGCCATGTCGAAGAGTTTAACATCAAGAACCCAAAGGAACAAAAAGCTTTAGCACTAAAAAACCTGGTAATACCAGGAGGGTAGAGGAAAACTGCTTCGCATTCCCATGGCTCTGAAGACAGGATAGGAGGCCATCATCAGAGGCAAGTTTACGCAGAAATGATAAAGCAACAAGCGAGTTATACATTTTTCTTGAGCTGCAGGTGTGTTATTTTTTGCCTGCATATGACCAAAAGAAGGGGGCATTTGTTGATCATCATAAAAATAAAAATAAAAAGCTGAGAAAACTGATCACTAGTAATTGCAGAGCCATGACAAAAAAAAAGAACTTTTATCAGTGAAACAAACAAGTGACCAATTCCTTGGATGAACAACCTCTACAAGAACCTATTGAAACAATCACGCAAAGGTATATATATTTTCATACGTAGGAGACCCGCTTAGAAAAATGAGAACTAAGAAGAGAGAGTGACCTGAATCTTGTACTTGGTGAGAAAGCCTTGCCTTTCTAGATAAATGAAAGGGAGGCCAGATAAGAAGAAGACGCTTTCATGGAGGAGAAAACTCCCGATGCAGGCCAGTTGAAAGTCGCTAAAATGTGTCACAAGGTACTGCAACAAAAAAGGAATCATGATTGTGATGGTAAATAACAGAAACAGAAAGTACTGGTATCATCATTTTCAGTCTCTCTCTCTCTCTATATCTATATAAACACATCAATTAAGTAAAAACAAATCTTCAAGGAAACACTATTGCTTAGTTAGCACGTGTTATATTGATCCACTATTAGGGGTACATAGACGCTTTTTAAAACATACGTAGTATCTAGAAGAACAGTGCCTGGTCAATTCTTCTGCTAGACATGATCAAATGAAAAATTAATCGCCACCTCGTCCAATAAAACCATGCAAAAAAATCCATCTGAACAGAGAGGGGATTGATTGATTATCATTCATGCGTCTAAGGTCCAGATTCCATTCCCTAAACCGGTTTTAAGCTCCCAGAAACACAAACCGAAGCTGGAAAAAACGATCATACTTTCTCTACATGATTTGGCACCTAGCATAGTCAAATTCAGATCTAACACATAACTTCAATCCACACTAAATCACATTTAAACCGATGGATCAAAACAACCAAATAGCCGCAGATCACAGTAAGAGATAAGTGAAATAAAACGCCGAAGTGTATCACAATGTGGTCAAGTGAAGACGGAGTAAACAAGAGGAAAACAGGAGCTTGTCGATTCAGAGGAGAATGGAGTTTGTGTACCTGCCAACCGGATTCGACGAGGGACGCCATTGATGGATCTAGAGAGAGAGAGAGAGATTCGGGGGAAGATGTAGAAGGAAGAAAGAGGTGGGAGAGAGGCCACGAGTGAAACGAAAACAACAGACTGTCACCAGTCTGATATTTCTTTCTTTTTTTCTCATCTAACTTTTTGTTTTTACATTTTTGACCCGTAAAATCGCAAATGCTTACGCAGCCCCTCGTGCGCATCGCCCTCTCCCTCCATTTTTTTTTATTATAAGTTTATTAGTGGTCCCCATATTTTTTATTTTATTCCTTTTGTTGTCTGTACATTTTGAAATGTTCAAGAGACTTTTTCCCATCAAAGCTAGCCAAGAGAAGGCAGAGAGCTTCTTCATCCGTGAATGTGTCTGCATAAGACTTTTACATAACAATAAAGAAACAAAGATCTTTCCTTTCTGAGAAATACTGTGGAATGATCACAGTTTCAATACAGCAATCTGTAACATAAATCCAAAAAATAAAATAGACTGGGAAGCAAAAAGGTATTGCTATAATTGCTGAAATCAAGCCAAGAACCAAAAAAAATTGGTAAAAGATCAAACGTGTGACTGATTGATATAAGTCATTGAGGGTTAACTAGGTAGAACAGCATCCTTTACTCTTACCCACAGACGAATCCGTTATGTTAATCGCAGTACCTTGCCCCGGAACCTGAAGATTACCCGCAGCTTCCTGCGCCGCCAACGCCTTCTTGCTCACGATATGATAAATCTCAGACAATATAGTCTGAAACGCTTTCTCGATGTTACTCGCTTCCAAAGCAGACGTCTCCAGAAACGACAAACCTTCCTTCTCAGCCAGAGACCTACCGTCCTCATCAGCAACGGATCTCAGGTGGTTCAGATCCGATTTGTTACCGGCCATCATGATCACAATGTTGGAATCGGCGTGGTCCCTGAGCTCGCGTAACCACCTCAGGACGTTCTCGAAGGTCTGCCTCTTGGTGATGTCGTAGACGAGGAGAGCTCCGACGGCTCCTCTGTAGTAAGCGCTGGTGATGGCTCTGTAACGCTCTTGCCCTGCTGTATCCCAAATCTGAGCCTTCACTGTTTTGCCTTCAACCTAACGGAAACAGATACGTGAGCATAAGATCTGTAGATCTAATAAGGCTAAACAAACGCGATTGATTTGATTGATCGATCGATCGTTCAGGTCACCTGTAGAGTTCTGGTGGCGAATTCGACGCCGATGGTGGATTTGGATTCGAGGCAGAACTCGTTTCTGGTGAATCTGGAGAGGATGTTGGATTTGCCGACGCCGGAGTCGCCGATGAGGACGATCTTGAACAAGTAATCGTACTCGTGGTCTATTCGATTCGCCATTGTCTTCCTCTCAAATCCTAGCGCTTCCGATCAACCTGTGCACACACACACAGATTACATAAATACGTCAGACGATCGAGAGTGGAGGTTAAACGAATCACAAGCGCAAATCGAAAGGAGGAACTATAAAATTTTTACCCTTTTAGAGCAAAGCTGAAAGGATCGATAATAGAAATGTTTTTTTTTTTGCTTTCTTTCTGTTTCCAACTCGTCTCTCCTCTTCCCTATACTTCGCGGTGAAAACGGAAACACCCATTTATTTAGTTTTAAAATTTTGGAATTATTTTATTTTGGTTTAACCACGAAATAGATAATAACATTAGTTTGAATTTCGTTGTTTTTATTTTTTTTGAAAAAGGTTTGAATTTCGTTGTTGTTTGAGATCTTTTTCAAATTTGAATTTATTAACATGTAGCATTTTAGCTTAGATATTCCAATAACTAAAATCACTACATATAACTTCATGTCATCTGTAAAGAGTACTCAATATTCATACACATTTTAATATAATTTTAGTAGAAAGGAAAATATTCAAAGATTATGTAGTAAAAAGTCTTTGTTTCTGTAAATTTTTAGAAATAACAATGTTATTAATTCTATTAAAGTTTTACTGTATACTAGATTCTTTCTCCGCGCTACGCGCGGAAAGTGTGTTGATCGTTTATTTTTCGATAATATGTGTCAATGTTTGTGTTTGGAATGAGGATGTTGTATTTGTCAAAGTAATGAGAAAGTCGATGAATTATTTAAGGATGCTCAACCCTGTAAATCTTTTCAATTTAAAACTGGAGGTAACAATTTAAAAAAAAATCTTTGTAATGTAACTTTTATATTCAAAAGTTTCTTATCTATTGATTTTTTTAAAAATAATTGTTAAAATTTTTTTATGGGCAAATCTCTAAAATAGCACTTTTTAAGTTTTTCACAAAAATAGCACTCAAAAAATAAAATGACCAAAATAGCACCTTTTTGTTTTGAAAATTTTCATTTTTCATTTTTTATTTTACAAAATTTGAATACATTACTAAAACTCCACCCCTTAACTCTAAACCCTAAGTCTTAGATTAATTAACCCAAGGGTTATAAATGCATATTTACCTTTCAATAAAACTTATTTTGATCATTTTCTTCATTGTGATGCTATTTTGTGACAAAAACTTGATTTGGTGCTATTTTTGTCTTTTTCTTATTTTTCATTTTAATATTTAGCCAAATTTCTAATTCGATATTAATAAGTTAGTTAAATAGTTTTTTTCTTCGGGTAAGTAAAAACTGATATTGAAAATCATTCAATTATATTTTTAAATTAAAAAATTATTTTGATATTATTATATTTTAGAAGATTAATAATATTATATTTATATATAAATATCAAAATAATTTTATTAAATTATTGATCTATAGTTTAGCAACAGTCGATACCAATGATCTCGGGACTCTTGAAATAATCTGGTTCAGTGTCCAAGTCGAGTTTAAAATGTTGACAGTGCGTAAATGGTTTTACTATTTTCTTTATTTTATTAGTGTTTTGCTTTCTTATATTTATTAATTCTTATATATATATATATATATATATATATATATATATATATATATTATATATATATATATTTTAGCAATATTTTACATGATTTGCTGCAGCGTTTGATTTTGTGATTTCTAGGTTTGTTATTTGAGCGAGGAGAAAAACTTGGGTTGTTATGGCTTGTAAACGAATAAACCAGAACATTAAAAACCTATTCTAATATTTACAAATTATTCAAAATATTTTTTATTGATGGATCATATAAACAACCAATTTCTAAATCTTGTTTATTTCTTTAAGTTCAGAGGTGTTTATTGGTATCATATAAACAACCACATTTTTTTGGTCTTTTTATTTTTAGCTTAATCTGAAAATTCCAGACTCTGTCAATGATTTGTTGTTTTTATTTTGTGGTTATTTGGAATTGATTAGTTAATAAAGAGTTCAGGTTACACAGAGAATGAGGATCCCATAGATTAGTGTTAAATCAAGGTGACATTATCCTTATCCTAAACACAACTCTTTTCACCAAA
Organism: Raphanus sativus; assembly: GCF_000801105.2. Taxonomy (NCBI): domain Eukaryota; kingdom Viridiplantae; phylum Streptophyta; class Magnoliopsida; order Brassicales; family Brassicaceae; genus Raphanus; species Raphanus sativus. Next base: position 4,056,677 of record NC_079511.1, on the reverse strand, counting down.
ATGGAAAGCCCGAAGGCATATATGTTTGCAGCTGACCCTGATTATAAACAAAGTGATACATTTCCAGTTTCCTCATAACACTGGCATATTTACTAAGGAATAGTAATGTGACTACATGAATGATCATTCACGTATGCTTTGACTCAACTATTCTTGCATTATCTTCTAGTCCTTTGACACTCATATCTGCCAATTTAGGTGTTAGGAAAAAAATTATGATATTCCTGAAAGTCAAAGCATCATCTACGTATGCTTTGAAAGGTTATTATGTGCATATATCCGCCCCCGACTGTGTAAAACGATGTTAACACAACTAATCTCTCATGTTGAAGGATAAATCATGAAAAGGGGTCCAAGTGAAATCCCTTATGACCTCAAGCTTTATTCTTTTGTACTTCTCTACTGCTATCACACACAATCATCAACTTCCCTCATTTCCATCTGTCTTTCCATTATCATTTAGCATCCAAAATTTTTATGATTTGTCTTGTCATAGCTTACTACTACCCAGATTTGAACACATCCTTGCAACATGTAGCTATGTCCGGCTTGTACCCACACAACCTTGAAAACAATTCATTGTTATCTCTGAAACTCTTCAATTGAGGGACGTTTTGCTTTATCATGCTTCCATCCTAGAAACAGTGAAACCAAAAAGCTTACTGCAAGTCAGCAAAAAAAGAAACTCCTGCTTTATTTTTTCTTTCAAACTATATAGTTAAACAAAAAAGTAACTATTAAATCCACTAAAATGCATGAACTCTAAGCAAACATGTGAAGCCTACCTCAATTCTGGTGAGAGATATTCCACTCAGTTATCTTAACGTCAGTGGACTCAGTAAGCTGATTGATCTGCCACATAACAACCTACTTTCCATTAGGATCTTCTTGATACATCAACCAATAACAGTTATTGAAATCAAGGAACAAAAAGAGACCTACCTCACTTGGTGCCAAGCTATTCTCCTAAAGTAACGTCTAGAAGAAAACAAAGGCCTTCCCCTCAACGTCCTCCCTAAAACATCTGCAAAGATCATTGTCCTATCTCCACCACAGGCATGCCTTGCCTTGCAAACTACACAACTTAAGCACCATCTTCATCATCATCCTTAACAATCTCCATTTTACCATGAACCAAGAATTCTTCAGCATCGTACTTTAAATCACAGAGCAAGTAATCAAATTTTTGCTCGTACAATGGAACTTTCTCATTCGTCATCATGATCCCTACATATCCGCAATTATACTCACATTGAGTCTGTTCTCGTTACCAGAAACCACAGGTCCACAACACCAACCACAAATTCACCTGGTTTGGGATCGTAATACTCCATGGCGAGTCTCTCCGTCTCCTGGGAAACCTCTGATTCATCTCCTTCTTCATGCTTTAAGAATTTCAGAAAGGGCTCATGCAGGACCTGGCCATAGCCTGCTTTCCCATACTCATCTCCTCTGGTGTCGATACATGATTAGGCTCGTACAATAGCTGAAGCTCTTCCTCCGCCGCGATTCCCCCACTTTGTACATCGGCAACGACGTCATGTGAGCAAAATCTACAAACAGAAAAATTGCTAGATTTTTTAAGAAGTAACAGAGTTAGTAGTCACTTACCAACCAATATTTCATCATAACATAATCAAAACCAATATGTTTACACAATTATATGGATTGAGAGCTTACCATAAAGGTCTCCTTTACGGTCACAAGCCTCATCAAATTCCTTATGCCCATAGAATTGGAATCGATCCTCGGGAAACCCAACCGTACTGTCCGCTGAAACAGAGAGGACGGAGTTCCAAGAGAAAGTCACGGTCACAGTTGGCTCAGCAACACGGTACACAATCTTGCTCTTAGACCCGTAGAAGTTGGTGAGTCTGTATATGGAACCAGCAACCGTTCACTCGTTAGGTCAGACTTCAGCCTATGCGGGTCTTCTTAGCGGAGTGACAATGGACCAGCTGTTCTATGCGGTTCTTCCTCCAGTGTTTCTGGAATCAACAGGGGGTCAGTTGGTGCATCTGTCTTAGCTGTTCCCTTTCGACCACACCATCAACAGCCTTTTGTGTTTGTTGTCACAACTCTGTTCACAACAGGACAGAGGCTTGTCTTCTCAGCTCCAGCCCCAGGAAAGTCATTAGGTCCCTGTCCATGAACAATAACAAACAATCGTTAGTGCTCTCAGTTGTTAAACAATTCAGTTAAGAGGGTTAACAAACCAAAAATACGATGGAGGCCTTACTTTTTAGGTAACTTTGTCTTGCATCACATTCATGGGCAAAATAAAAATGTGTTCCAGAGGTTGCATTTACGAAAAGCCGACCTAGAATTACACAGAGTAAAACAATGAATATATATTCAACTAAGATACAAAAAAAATATTCAACTGAGATACAAAAAAAAAATAATCAACTGAGATACAAATTTACTAATATCCATTTTTTTGGCAAATTTTAAAACAATAGGAATAGCAAACAGGGTGACAAAATGAATGGTTGCCAGTGTTATGTACCTCTCAATCCTAATATCGCCATGATGCGTTTACTGGTTTGGGCTTCCTCGCTTCACCGGCGACAACGTTGGCGGAGGAGTCACCCGTTATGCCTCTTTTTGACCTAGCTATGACAGAGGAATCGGCGGTTTCAGAGGAACGGTTCACAGGCTCACCGACGGAGTTGATCAACTTCGCGGAGGTAAGATCGCCGGAAACAGAGGTCTTGCTGTTAGAATTCATCGTTCTTGAGATTTTTGAGAGTATTGAATCCTTTCCGAAATGACCCGATATAAATAGGAGGGGATACAGGAAGGCAAAACGAACCCATTAAAGAAGAATTCATGGCGCAGAGATGGATTAATGAGGGTGGTGGCGATAAAACGATTTCCGTTGAGAAATCCATTTCTCCTCTCTCGTCGAAGAAAACCAGGAAGTGACGTGTCAAAACATTCTAACCTGATTGGATGATTTAAATTGATGACGTGGACATGCTATCTGTGGATCTTATTCTCCTTTTAATATAGATAATAGATATTCTTTTATTTGAACGCATCATATAGCAGTGTAATGTACTATAAAGAAAGTAACAACATAGTAGGTTACTGGGCTAATAAATATATGGGCTGCAAAACACATGTTTAACGTAAGATTTGAGCCCTAAAAGCTGATTAAAGTTAAGGTCTATCTTTCGGCCCAAAACTATTAAAAGGTCATTTTTGAGGAGCGCAAGCAATGAAGAAAATTCAACATCTGTCTCACACCAAATTCATGTCTTTGCTTCGACGCTCAGACTCCTTCCTTTTTCCCGCACCAAATACGTTTCTTCTTCCACTGGACTTCCTCTGTCTCCCGTTGTTTGATCAAGGTTAGTCTCTTCACTTGTGCTTACTCTTAACGATTTTTGCATGTAACAGATACGGTATCTTACTGATTCCCCCACGGTTATCGTCAACTTTAGCAGCCAATTCAATTTGACATTCCTGGAATTGTTTTTTCTCGATTTCGCGTGATCCTTTTTTTTAGTCTGTGATTTGGATTTTCCGGTTTAGTATGACTGAGTGAAACTTCTTTGTTCGGTTTCTATTTTGAGTATTGGGGATTTCAAAATGATAGTCATGTGCTTGATTGGGCCCTACATCAATATTACATTTAGAGTCGATTTTGCAGCATACCAAATATGTTTTATTAGTAGAAGATGAAACCATTTTCAAGATGCAATCTGTTATTATTAATTTGCTAATAAATGGTGTTTTCTTAATGAAATTTCGAAGGTAAATGCCAAGTGGTTTACGATGGGGATACTATCTCTAGTCAGATTATGGACAGTGCTTTTGCTGGTCACTAGTGGAGGAGTTTACTCTCACTCTGACTATCTGATTGGAATGGGAAGCTATGACATCACTGGCCCCGCCGCTGATGTTAACATGATGGGCTATGCCAACATGGAGCAAGTCGCTTCCGGTATTCACTTCAGGCTCCGCGCTCGGACTTTCATTGTCTCTGAGCCCCAAGGGAAGCGTGTTGTGTTTGTTAACATTGACGCTTGCATGGCTTCACAAATCGTTACACTAAAAGTTATCGAGAGGCTCAAGTCAAGGTATAATCTTTTTCTTATATTGTAGTTTCTTATATTGTAGGTGGATTAATAATACTGTCTTTTTTTTTGCAGATATGGGGATCTGTATACTGAAAAGAATGTTGGCATCAGTGGCATTCACACCCATGCCGGTCCAGGTGGTTATCTTCAGTATGTTGTGTATATCATTACATCACTTGGCTTTGTTCGTCAGTCATTTGATGCCCTTGTTGACGGGATTGAGAACAGTATCGTACAAGCTCATGATAACCTTCGTCCTGGTTCAATTTTTATCAATAAAGGTAAAGGACTGATTGATGGTTATTATAACGGCTATACTCGGTTTAGCTAATTAAACTTACCCCTTTGTAGGTGAACTCTTGGATGCTGGTGTAAACCGGAGTCCAAGTGCATATCTTTATAATCCTTCAGAAGAAAGGAGCAAGCACAAGTATAATGTTGATAAAGAAATGACTCTTTTGAAGTTTGTGGATGATCAGTGGGGTCCGGTTGGTAGTTTCAACTGGTTTGCTACTCATGGAACTTCCATGAGCCGTACAAACTCTTTGATCAGTGGAGACAACAAGGGCGCTGCAGCGAGATTTATGGAGGATTGGTTTGAGCGGAACACTGCTGAAGGATCCTACTCTGAAGAGTTTATTTCGGATGAGATACCTAGAAGAGTTTCAAGCATAATCGAGAGTTCCCAGGACAGCCGTAAGTTTTACAACGTCTTTTACAAATGTGTTGTCTAAAGATGTGGAACAAGAGAAAATGTTTCAGTTTGTATGGTCTTGACGCAGATGAGGAGTTACTAGAGCTTGCATCTTACTTTGAGGCACAACCTGGTAGGCCTGCAACTAGAATTTCGAGTTCTGCAAGGCGGGTGAGGAGTGCTCTGAGGAAGGCGGACAGGCCTGGCTTTGTTTCTGCTTTCTGTCAAACAAACTGCGGTGATGTTAGCCCAAATGTGCTTGGAGCCTTTTGCCTAGACACTGGTCTTCCTTGTGACTTCAATCACAGTACATGTGGTGGGAGAAATGAGCTGTGCTATGGACGTGGACCAGGGTATTCACCTCTCTTTCTATCTTTCTATCGTCTTACAAGATTGGATAATCAAATTAATTGAGCCTGTGTGGATTTATCATTGCAGCTATCCTGATGAATTCGAGAGCACACGTATAATTGGCGAGAGACAGTTCAAGATGGCTTTGGATCTTTTCAACGAAGCATCTGAACAGCTGCAAGGGAAGGTTGATTACCGCCAGGTTTACGTTGACTTTTCACAGCTTAATGTGACACTTGTTAAGAAAGATGGAAACTCAGAAGTTGTGAAAACATGTCCTGCGGCAATGGGCTTTGCTTTTGCTGCTGGAACCACAGATGGACCAGGAGCATTTGATTTTACACAAGGAGATGATAAGGTTTGTCCAGTCCAAGTCATAAATATATACCACCATCCAGAAAAGTAAATATTGTTTCCATTTCTCAAAGTTTACCATTTGCATTAATCAGGGGAACCCTTTCTGGAAGATGGTGAGAAACGTTCTTAAACCACCTCACAAGAAACAAATGGATTGCCACTACCCAAAACCCATCTTGCTTGACACTGGAGAAATGACAAAGCCATATGAGTGGGCTGTAAGTAGTTTTAGAATTTGTGAACTTTCATGAATCTTGTTTAAGGTTGTAAGACTAGCTCTAACTTTGTCATGTGTTCCAGCCGTCAATTCTTTCACTGCAAATAATACGTATTGGACAACTTTTCATTCTCAGCGTCCCTGGAGGTAGTGGAGAATGTGCAGATTTTTTTCAAAACCATGACTTATGATGTGAGCGTTGTGATGATTAATATTCCATTCCCTGTCTATCTTTCTTGTCAGAATTCACAACTATGGCTGGAAGGCGGCTCCGAGACGCAGTCAAGAAACAGCTTAAAAGCAATGGTAATAAAGAATTGAGCGGTGAGATTCACGTCGTGATAGCTGGATTAGCTAATGGTTACTCACAATATGTGACTACCTTTGAGGAATACCAAGCGCAAAGATACGAGGTAAAAGCTTTACCAGACTTACCCTTCGGAACGAACAGCTTCTTGTTCCTCTTAATCTGTCTCTGATGCAGTGGTTGCATTTGTTAGGGCGCATCTACATTATTTGGCCCACACACCCTCAGTGGCTACATTCAAGAGTTCAAGAAGCTCTCCAAATCTCTCGTCCTTGATAGGCCTGTTCAACCGGGGCCTCAACCGCCGGATCTCCTAGACAAGCAAGTGAGCTTCCTCACACCAGTCGTGATGGACACAACTCCTGCCGGAGACAGTTTTGGAGATGTAATCTCGGATGTTCCCAAAAACTTGTCCCTGAAGAGAGGAAATGACCTGGTGACTGTTGTATTCCAATCAGCTTGCCCTAGAAACGATCTACTGACTGAAGGTACAATCACAGCAAAAGTTTATTGATTCAGTTATCGGCTCATGATTATCTAAAATTGCACATGCATGTCTGCTCCTTAGTTATATAGATAATTTCAAAATGAGTGACTTGGTCATTATTTAATGCCAACATGAGATATACTATGTTTATGGCAGGTACGTTTGCTCTGGTGGAGAGACTAGAACGGGAGGACAAGACTTGGACCCCAGTTTATGACGACGATGACCTATGTCTGAGGTTCAAGTGGTCGAGGCCTAAGAAGTTGAGCTCCCGGAGTGAAGCCACAGTGGAATGGAGAGTTCCTGAGTCTGCATCACCAGGGGTTTACAGGATCACCCATTTTGGTGCTGCAAAGAGTCTCTTTGGGTCAGTCCAGCATTTCACAGGCTCTTCTAGTGCTTTCCTTGTAACATAAAACAAGTAAAAACTACAAGTAGATGAAGTATCGTTGTATAGGCCTACATGAATGCACTGCTGTTATATACTGATGCTGAGAAGTATAGTAGAATCCAACACAGCTTTTCTTGTAATGCTTCACATTACAATTTTATCTTGTTGCGTTAGTGAATTGAAGTTGGTTTGTTGATGAGTAATCAGAGTTGCAATAACTTTGTCAAACATTGGTATCATGAAGCATAATAAGTCTAAGAAAAAACAACTGATTCTAGAGGGGAATACAACGGAAACACACAATGACAGCAACAAAGATGAATAGAAGCTGTTGGGATACAAACTGGTTCTTAGGCCTTGTTGTCATCTTCTTCTTCCTCAATCTTAGGAGCCAAGTAGTAACGGATGTAACCCATCTCAGCCACCTTATACTCCACCACCACTGGCAGCTCCGAGGATAAGCTGATTGTCACTGTGTCCGACAATGGAGTTGCCTTTGTGAAGGAATTCATGTACCTCAGGGCAAATGAGAGTGACACAGGCTCGTTCATCTCTATCACAATCGCATCTTCCGGCTACAAAACACACCTAAATTCAGCAACTATTTTTATATATGTACAAAAACTAGACAGTAATACCTTGTCTACAGTTGTGTTCTGTCTTAAGACAATGTTAGCTGTCCCAATGTCACCAGCAGTAGAAAACTTAACCCCTTCTTTAGTCACAGAGATCACAACTGAAAACAATACCCATCAAAGCATATGTCTCTCTCAATAGAACTCAAAACACAGATTAAACAAAAGTAAGCAATGAGAGTGTGTTGTTGTTACCAGTGTCACCGATGGTACTGAGATCCTTGCAAATCCTCGAGAACTCACCAGACGGCATCCTCACAATGGAATGGTACTCAGCATCAGGTATCCCCAAATGCTCACTGTCTATATCCATCAGCTTCATCTCAAAATCCGCAATCTTGTCTTGCGCTGTAAAATAATAAAATTACCACAGTTAAAAACCATTTTTTGTTTTCACTGCAGCGGTAAGAAATAGATTTTTGAGAGAATCTTTACTGGGACTCTCGAACATGAAGGTGACAGTGTCGCCGCCGTCATCAGCTTTGATGGTGATGATGTCATCGTTTCCGGCGCACTTGAGCATCTTGGACATGTTGCCGAGATTCATCCCCATGGAGAGGTTCCTGTCGCACCTGTAGTGCTCGAAGCCTTCGGATCTGAGCAGGAGGGAGACGAGGGCCACGTGGCTGGAGTCCATGGCTTGGAGGGAGAAGCCGGTGCTGGAGCAGTCGAAGTTGGCATCGTTGACCAGATCCTTGACCGATTCGAGAACTTTTTTTAGCAGAGAGCCCTGAACGAGACGTAGCTCCAACATTGTCGTCGTCTAGGGTTTTTATGGAAAGAGCGTTGGTTCAGTTCAGGAGGGAGTCGTTTTTTTATAGGCATTTTTCTTTTCAGGCGGGAGATCTCGATTCTAAGACATCTCCTTCCCGCCAAATTATGAGAAAGGGTTTGATTTTAGAGTGATTATATTATAAAAAAAAAGGTTAATTTTCGCATCATTGGTGAAAGTTTTGGGTTTATTTTGAAATATATGTTTGTTTGGTACGTGTCGAGAAGGAAAAGCCTTAGACCATAATTATCGGGCTATCTTAGAAAAGTCCTAAGTCATTATTTGGCCAAAAATAAATCAAAAAAGTCCAATTAAGCTAAGGACGTCCTTAGCTAAGATACATCTTAACGCGTTCTTATGGAACACGCGTCTGACGGACGTCTTCTACTCTATCTCATCTCTATCTCTCTTCTTCTTCTCCTCTGTCGCCTTCTCCCGCTTCTCCTCATCCACCAACAAAGTCGCCGCCTTTACTCCGATCAAAGCTCGACGCTTTCGCAACCCCGATTTGCCGGCGATCTCTTCCAACCTATCTAACAAAATCGTCCTTTGGCCAAAGCTTCTGGGTGTTCACTGTTTTGCTATGGCAAATCGAATCACTGGATCAAGTTCTTGCTATGGAGCTCTTCTCTTGTAAATGGTAAGCTGTGATGAAACTACTTGGAGCTATTGGTGCGTTGTTGCTTTTATATTTCGATTTCTAACTTCTGGATCCATGAACAGAACAATATGCTTTACATACAGAGCTTCACCGATGCTGATGATGCCCTCAAGCTCCACCACGTCGTTCATTGCTCCCTCGACGTCATAGAAGAGCGAGGTTCTTTCTTGCTTCACTTCCATGTTTCCCCTTTGTTGTTTTGTCTGGATCGCATAGCTAATAGCTGCAGAAGAAAGGTACTTTTATCATCATCATCATCATCATCATCATCATCATCTCTGGCTTTCTCTACTTGGTATGATATGATGATGGTTTGCTTGCTTGTAGTTCATGTGGCGGAGGATGTGAAGCCCAAGAAGGTGTTAGTGCGGCATTTGGAGACACTCACGGACTCTGAAACCCCTCTTGATATCATCCACTCTTTATTTGTGAGGGAACTTTGTTTTTTTTTTCCTAGTTGAAAGTATAAACCTTTGCACGTTGTTATTGTTGTTTTGTATGTTTTGATTGTTGTTATTGGGTGTTTCTGCAGGAGTCTGATCTTGATGAGCAGAGTTGCAGTAAAGGAATGTTTATTGCGGAGAAAGGAACAGTTCTTGACAAAAGCTGTACATCAGCAACAGGTAACAGGCTTTTGAGATTTAACATTTTAGGAGAGGAGATCTCAGTACTCTTTTTAGGTATCTAACTCAAGACTTGTGTAATCAAATTAATCAAAAGTTCAACTCTTCTGTTAGACCACTGCACAGAATGCTCGGTTCAAGCAAATATGGCGGAGTAGGAAGGGAAACATTGAAGCCTTTTTGGAGTTGCCAGCGCTGAGCTAGAGGCCTCCCTGGAGTTCTCTTCTTCCGCTTCCGTTTACGTCTCTAATAACGTCTGGTATGCATATATCCTATCACAAGCCTTTTTGATATTCAGATTGTATGGTCTTGAAGCTATGATTTTGCATTTCATTCTCTGATGAATTGGAGTAGTTAGAAGGGAAGCATGAGTGTAGTTTTGTTTACAATAGGAGTTGGATGAGATGAAGAACAGATTTTTTGGTTTTTTTTTTTTCCAACTTTGTAATTTTATTATGTTCTGGATTTTAATGTGTAATCTTTGTTAATAAAACTGAACCTCCATACCAAGTTATCCTTTATATCTCATTACACATTTAAATAAACATTTAATTTATTAAGATACATAACAAGTCCTACCAATAATCTTCAAAAATTAAAAAGTCCTTAACCTTTGTCTTTAACTTAAAAATATTAATAAAATATGTTAAGGACTTTATTTTTGTCCCACTGATGAGGTTGCTCTAAAGATGGGCCGGACACGAGAATGAAATATGTGATGGAGTTTTAACAAACTCTTTCGCGTCCGACTGACTCTCCCGAAGCTTCTTCTGATTCCCTCCTTAAATACATCTTTCCTGTCGATTAGCATTGCGTGAAGTTCATTCTTTTTTTTTTTGTCAGGTGCAGAGAGTTCTCGAACGTTCATCCTTGTTTTGTTGAGCTTTCTGCGTTACTACGATGTGAGTATTATATTTGTTTACGTTTTTTTGTTTACGATGCTGTTTCTGTGTCTTGGACGATCGTGTTAAGGTGTAGCTAGATCTGATCTCAAACTTGATTTTGAGGAATTTCATTTCTGGCGCTCAAGTTTTTTTTTAAAATTTTCCAAAAAGTTATGTTAGGAGCTCAGGGATTATGTAATTACAAAAAAACTTATTATGTAGATTGTCAATTTATTATCTGTTGCTAGTCTAGGCTATTGAGTAAGGAGATATAGTCTAGGCTACTGAGTAAGGAGATAATAATCAATAGCAGCATATTCATATGAGTTTAAACTACAACGAACGTATCTCAATTTAATTTGGATTTCAGATGTCATACTCAAGGAGGTCAAGATACTCTCCCTCACTATCCCCTTACGACAAGCGTCGTGGAAGGTCTGTGTCAAGGTCTCTCTCTAGAAGCCGCTCCAGGTAGTTTAAACCTTTGTATATATGAATGTCTTTCTGTTTTAGTGCTTTTGAATGTACTCGTGTTCTCAACCGCTCTGTTTTACATGTAGGAGTGCCTCAAGCGATGCGGAGAACCCTGGTAACAGTTTGTATGTGACTGGATTGTCTCATCGGGTTACGGAAAGAGATCTGGAGGATCATTTCTCTAAAGAGGGAAAGGTATGTTTTGATTCACTGGTGCGTTTGAAGAGCTTTCGGATGGGAGATTTGTTATGTTCATGTTTTTAACCTTTGTGATGTTTTATTTTCTCTAGGTAACTGATGTTCACCTTGTCCTTGATCCACGGACTAGAGAAACTCGTGGTTTTGGTTTTATCTCTATGGAAACTGTTGGTGATGCTAACCGCTGCATCAGGCATCTTGATCACTCTGTTCTCCTGGGCCGCGTCATTACCGTTGAGAAGGTAAAATAAAAAAGACTATGTCTCCTCTGATAATTAGAACCAGAAATGAATATGATCTTACACCAAAGCTGATTATATGTGCAATTAATGGGAAATGCGATAATGTTTTTTGTTTTTGTTGAATATAAGTTGTTTGCTTGTTTGTAGTAGCAGCAGCAGCGCTTCACCAAATAGCAAACGTTGCAACAGTTCAAAACACACCCGAATTTCAACTTTAGAGGGTTGATTTCCTCTCTTTCTTTGAACAACTTAATATGCCTTTCCGTTAGTAGTTTGAAATGCTGTTTTTTTGTTGTGTTTTCATTTTTCTTGCAAATACTTTTCCTTCCTATTTGATTAATAGATGTCTCACAGCTCTATTATATATCTGTTTAATGATCAGGCAAGACGTCGTAGAGGACGTACCCCAACTCCAGGAAAGTACTTGGGGCTGAGAGCTGCTCGAGGTAATGACATATCAGTAGCACCGGTTTAGTTGTGTACTTTCTGATGTCCGCCTTTCATGATTTGGTTTATTCCTTTTGCAGGACGACATCGGTCTCCTAGCTACTCTCCCCGAAGGTCTATCAGCCAGTCTCGCAGTCGCAGTCGCAGTCGGAGCTACTCGTCTGATGGTAGCAGATCGTATTCCCCTAGCCATCGGAGGAGCAGAAGATCACTGTCCAACCCACCCTACTTTAGGCGTGGCAGATCTTACTCTTACTCGAGATCGCCATCTCCTGATGATCGTTACTACAGAAGACGTGACAGATCAGAATCGCCTTACTACAGGAGGCGGTACAGGTCCAGGTCCTACTCTCCTGACTACAGAGCACGGGACAGATCATACTCACCTTACTACAGAAGGCGCTACAGGTCAAGGTCCAGGTCATACTCGCCTCATTACAGAGTACGTGACAGATCATACTCACCTTACTACAGAGGGAGAGACAGGTCTTACTCACCTTATTACAGAGGGAGAGACAGGTCTTACTCACCTGAAAGTCGTTACCATAAAAGGTATGGCAGGTCAATATATAAAAACGTTGTAGCAGAAACTGAGTCTCGTGGAAACTGAAAAATTAGAAATGAATGCAGGTACAGGTCGGTGTCGAGAAGCGTAAGCCCTGTGAGGAGAAGCAAGTCACGGAGCGTATCTCCTAAGAAGGGAAGGAAAGGGAGCAAGAGCAGGAGCAAGTCTCACAGGCGGGACAGCCAATCTTCCATGAACCATTCGAGGAGCGCAAGGTCAAGCACCTCTCGATCCGTCAGCCCGTGATAATATTTTATCCATTTCTACTTTTGCTCGAATGTTGGCATAGTCACTCACGTCAGTTGTGTTGTAATAAATAGTTAGGGAGTTCTCTGTTACTTGTGTTTGGGAATTTGTAATAAATAATTATGTTATGAACTAATGATGGTTTTGGTGTTACGAATTATTTTCTTTTTCTACAACTCGAAGACAGTTACCATTGCTACCATTGCGCCACTATTTACATCTATTTACATGCTACTTAATTATTCGATTGGATAGGATTGTGTTATACCTCATATTTTATGTTTTTTTTTCTCAAAGTTTCCACCAAAAGAAATTCATATTGTTTATGATGATGGATTCAATCAATAAGGATTCTTAAAAAGTTGAGGAAAAGGTCCAACACATTTGGGGCACTTTTGAGAAAAATCGTCTTGCTAGTTTTTGACTAAAACCTTCGTAGTATTTTATAGTTTTAATCATTGATTGCTCTAAACTTCTTTTTGTCAAACTTTTTGGTTTCCATTCATGAATCGATGGCTTAGTAGTTTTGCCAGGATATTACATAGCTTTGATTTCTAATCCTGGCATTTTTAGCAAGCTGTTCTTCAGCATTTTATCGATAAAATCAATTGTCGTTCAAAAAAAAAATCGATAAAATCAATTTTAACTTATTTGTCGCCACTTCAATACTGATGCCTTATTTTGGAAATTGGAAAATATCGTTGTTTGACTAGGTTAATCAAATACACAGTCAAATATGCAAGTCCCAAAACTTCAATTGGTTAAAATTAGAAGCTTCACAAGTTATATAAATTGCGAAAGGAAACAGAAAAAACAACTTAAAAAAACTCCAACAGGATCCGAACAACCCGGCTCAACTATCTAAAGAAAATCCTAGAAGCAACAAGATGGATGGAAAAAATCAGTTCTGCTTGAAATATTTCTTCCAGTGCCAATGCTTCTTCCAGCGCTGCTCAGCCATATCCTCGATAGGAACACCTCTGGTCTCCGGGAGAAAGAAGATCGCAAACAGTCCCATGATAACATTCATGACTGCAAAGAAGAAGAACAATCCCGATCTGAATCTGCATAGCGCCGAGAGGAAGAACTGTCCGATAACGAAAGTGCACACCATGTTCATCGCCACCGCGCAGAAGTAACCCGAGGTTCTCACCTCAAGCTGATAGATCTCAGACGGAATAAGCCATCCCAGCGGTCCCCACGACCACGCGAACCCGGACACGTAGATGCAGATGAGGATCAGTACAATAAGTGGCACGGCGTGGCTTTTAATAGGTCCCACTAGGTGTAAGTAGTTTAATAGCAAGGCTCCGATAGTTAACTGCAAAGGAAGCAAGTAAGAGTTAACTTATTATCATTCAAGTAAAAAAAGTGAACCTAACTTGTGACACAAGTAATAGTGAGTTTTTTTTAACCTGTGTAGCCATCATTTGAGTGGCTCCTTCAACCAAAAAGAACCTTCTACCGAGCCTATCAACCATGATAACGGCCAAAACCGTAGCGAGTGCGTTCACACCGTTGGTGACAACGGTAGAGACCAGAGAAGCGTTGTTACCGCTCCCCATGGTCTGAAACAAGACCGGAGCGTAGAACATAACCACGTTGATTCCCGTGAACTGCTGAAAAAACTGGAGCAGCGTTCCGCACACGAGCGGCGGTCTGTTCTCGCGTTTGGTGAACAGCTCTTTGAAAGGGCTTTTCACTTTGTTCGAAATCTCCGTGGCGCGTTTGATCTCGTTGAACTCGAGCTCGATGTTGTCGATGCCTCTGATCTTCCTCAGCACTTTCTTCCCTTCCTCGTCTTTGCCCCGCTCGATGAGGCTAGCCGGAGTCTCGTGGATGAAGAAGGATCCTACCAAGAGGATCAAAGCGGGAACAGCCGCGCCTCCGAGAGAGTATCTCCACCCGTTTTGCATCGTGGAGGTTAAATAGTTCACGAAACTTGCTCCTAGGATTCCAACGGTGATGAGAAGCTGAAACGCGATGTTTAGTCCTCCTCTGATTCTAGCCGGTGCGATCTCCGAGATGAACAATGGAACGGTCTGCACGTGTATTGGTTTCAAAACGTTAGAAACAAGAAACTACAAAAAACTATACCAAACCCTAGATAGAAACGTTAGAAACAAGAAACTACACAAACTAAGCCAAACCCTAGACAGAAACGTTAGAAACAAGAAACTACACAAACTAAACCAAACCCTAGATAGAAAGTTTTGAGGATCTTGACCTGGTTACCAAAACCGATACCGCAGCCAAGGAGGATACGACCACCAATCAACATGCCTAGATCTCTGGCAAAGTAGTTGAGGATAGCACCGAGGAGGAAGAAGATGGAGGCGGACATGATTATAGGTTTTCTTCCGAACCTTCTGCCTAAGTAGGATGCGGCGAAACTGGCGAAGATACCAGCCAAGTAGAGAGAAGAAGTGAACAGCTGCAAAAGCTGGTCATCGAATTTGCAGTAGTTGTTCTCGTGTACTCTGTGTTTCTTCTCGTACACGTGAGGGAAAAAATCTATCAAAAAAGTGTCCATACTCGTCACACCTCCTGCAGTTTTTTTAATCACACCCATTAATCATAACATCAATCACAAACAAGAAGTAATTAAACCTTAAACAAACCTGAGATTCCGATGTCATAGCCAAACATGAGACCACCAACAGCAGCAATGATACTGCACATGAAGACTTGAAAAGTCAGCTTTCCAGGTAAGGAAGTGGCACCTCCTTCGATATCCATCACACCCACCGCCATTGTTATCTCTCTCTCGCTCTTTCTATATCGCTCTTTGTATCTAGTTGTTATGTGTATACCCTAAAGGTTTAGTACTTTATAACTCGATGGAGAGTTGTGTTTCTTTTTATAGATGAGTTTAGAGGGTTTTGGATAAACTATGATCTTCACAGAATATTTTTCACCGAATTTTGGGGTTGACTTAGATTGTTTTAGATAAACATTACGGATAAATCTGTATTTAAGAAATTTTCTTTGAATATATTGCTTTGATATCAAGGAGAAGATAATATCGAACAATAAGAACTGGATATAAGTTTATTCAGTTAATTGCATCATTTATCCACAAAGCTTTTTTACATCAAATTATCCATATGTTTAAATGCACAGATAAATCTATGAAAAAAAAAGAATGAGTAACAATCGGAACAATGTGGATAAAAGTAATTAAAAGTTAAATTAATCTAAAATTTAATGATCTTTTCTGCAAGGAAAATAGGGAGTAATAAAGTGATACTTACCTTAAACTTTTTTAAAAATTAATGAAAAGCAAAAAAGTGATACAACAAGTTGTTTTACAAAATCTTATAAGCTAAGCATCTGTATAAACGGGATACTGCATCTACAATGTTTCTGTGTTCATCCTTGTTACCATTATTAATTTATTATACCATGCTATTAAGAATTCAAAAGAAAACATTAACTAAGAAGAAACTCTTTTAGGCTAGACTAGATTTTTAATATTTTCCCTCCTTTTAAAGTTTGGGCTCATTTCTTAAGCCCAGTCATTACCGACCCATTAACATTTTTATTGGACCCATCACAGGTTTATACATTAGCATTTGACATCCCATTTTTAACAGTTGCTAACAGACCAAAACAACCATGAACATCAACACTGCAACCTGATTTGGCTACTAGGAAGATTTTGCAACCTTCACCACTCTCTGCTAAAGTGCATGTTCCATCGTATGATAATATGAAGCCTTACCGGTTTATATATATACATGACAGTCTTGTAAGGCGAAGGATGAATACAACCCAAAGTTTAGTTGGACTAAATGCTACGTTTTGGTGTATTGCATTTACGAAACCTTGTGTAAGCTTTAGGTTTTGACTGGAGAACAAAAAAACAACTCACACGTATCAACAAGAGATAGACTCCTTCCTATAGGTTCTGTTCATGGTGTCTAATTTCACTCCTTTTAAACCCCAACTTCACTGAGGCTCGAACACATAAAACTCATGTATGAGAAAGAAGATAGGAACGATCTCGTTCAAGAATCTAAATAAAATGCACATTTTCTCTTGTTGTCACAAAAAGGAAACAGAAGTTGAAATACTCATAAGCTACACATTCACCGGTTCAATCTAAGCTCCTTGCTCATTACGCAGCTTCTTCTGCCCCTTCACAAACACAATATCACGTGGAAACGTGTCAATATATAAATCAGACTTCTACTCACCTAATATTCTGATTTCAAGCAATAGAACTAAAGAATTAAAGATACTTTCAAGAACAAGTTGGTTCGAAACACTAACCTTCCGTGTCATCTTCATCTTCCTCGTCAATCTCCGAATCAACACCATACCTAGCATTCAGAAACTCCACCGCGGCAGGAGTCAGCACAAGCTTATCAGAGTTCAAAATATCAAACAGATTCAGCGTCCTAGGCGTCAGCATCCTCAGCGTCCCAATGTTCCTTCCCGACTTCGCCACGTTCTCCTCGACATCCATCATCAAGAACATCGCCTTCTCCTTCGGATCAAGCCCCCACCTCTCCATCGCGGCCAAGAAGTCCTTCGTCTTCGGCTTCTGAAACTTATCCCCGAACTCCTCCACCACTATCGCCCCGCCTTCCGCCGCCGCCGCGCTCGATATCGCCGTCGATATCGCCAGCCTCTTCTCCTTCCTGTTGATCTTGATCGACCAGTCCCTCGGCTTCGGACCGAACACCACCCCTCCTCCGGGACGCAGCGGCGTCCTCTGCGACCCCCGCCTCGCGTTTCCCGTCTTCTTCTGCGAGTAAGGCTTTATTCCACCGCCGCGAACTTCCCCGCGGGTCAGCGTCGACGCCGTCCCTCGCCGCTTGTTCTGCAGGTCGTTCACGATCGCCCGGTGGACGACGGCGCGCGCGGTGTCCTCCGGAGCGGTTTTGAGGTCCAGGTACGTCTCTCCGATCTTGTCTCCCTCGAATGAGAGGATAGGTAGCGTCGCTAGCTGGGACGCGACGGAGAGCGGCTTTGAAACTCTGCCGGAGATTGGTTTCGCGACGGAAATGTAGGTTTTGGGGATTTTGTGAGAGGAGGATAGAAAGAGAGAAGACGAGAAGAAGGATAGTGAGTTTGGCGTTGTTGCAGAGGAAGCCATTGTAATCGCCTGACCTTATCACAGAACAGAGAAGAAAGAAGAACACTGTCTGAAGAAAGGGTTATCCACTTATCTTGTGATTGGGTAAAAATTTGGGGACTGTTTGGATACAAGGATATCAATATCCTCTCCTAGCATAAATAAATAACGATAGCTGTCAGTCAAAAGCCTCTGTATCAGCCAGCAGGTTTTTAAAAGGCTTTAAAGTTTAAAACTGTGCTAAAAAAATATCTAACAGATACGAGCGCGCACGTTAGCTAACAACCGCCGCGAAAATCCACCTCCAAAACGCAGCGTATCATGGCCTCGTCAGAGCCGCTTGACCTAGTCGTAACCGTCGTCTCCGCCAAGCACCTGAAGAACGTCAACTGGCGTAACGGAGAGCTGAAACCCTACGTCGTTCTCTACCTCGACTCGGATCACCACCGCGTCTCCACTCACTCCGACGATTCCGTCAAACCGGTGTGGAACGAGCGGATCACTCTCCCTCTCGCCCGATCCGTCCACGAATCGGTCCTCAACGTCGAGATTCTCCATTCCGACGCGGCGAAAACACTCGTCGGATCGGTTAGGTTTCCTCTTGTTCGATTAATCGACTCGGAGGGAGGAGGAGGAGGAGCGATGGTTCCCGAATCGATCAGCTCGCTGGAGCTCCTCCGTCCCTCGGGTCGGATTCAAGGGAAGATACGCTTGAAGCTCGCCATCAAGGAGCGACCGTTACCTCCTCCAACACCGCAGCGTCCTCAATCGCAGCCTAGAGATTACTATTCTACCCCTCAAGGAAGCTACTATTACTCCCCAAGCCCTCCTCCGGCTCCGATCACCTCCCCGTCTCCTCATCGCGACTACAGAGAATTCTCACCTTCTCCTTATCCCTTCACCGATCACTACTACTCCGGATTCTACTACCCTCCTCCGCCGCCGCGTTCGATGTACGATCGCGCCTCCAATTACGGCCAGCCATCTGCTCCAGTCGATCGCGAGCCTCTTCCTTTAGCTCCTCCTCGGTTTCCGCCGCCAAGTGGGCCGCCATCAGCTCCCGTCGAAGCCTTTCAGGCGAATGAGTATAAGCCGTCACCGCAGGCTCCTCCTGCGGGCTCAAGGTTGTCCAGTTACGGAGTGCCGAGCGGCCCGTCGGCGCCGGTGGATTACTCTCCTTATGATCACAGGCAGTTGCAGAAGGCAATGGGCGGGTTGAGCTTGGAGGAAGAGAGAGCTGTTGCTGAGAGGTCTGAGAGTGAGTTTGGAGCTAGGCCGAGCTTCAGCTATGGCCGTGAGTATCGCCGTGAATGTTAGAAAAAGCTGTGGAATTTCTCAAAGTGTGTTATGAAAAAAAGTTGTGGGGTTTCATAAGTGTGTGTGTGTGTGTGTGTGTGACGTTTTCTAAGGCTCTGCTATCATCAGTTTTTACCTTCGTGTTGGTGTTGAAAAGAATTATGAATTTGGTGAATTTCCTCTGAAGATATGATATGTGTATTTATTGCTTCTTTTATGTATGTGTCTGAAGAACAAGAGGTGCTTAAGGTGTCACCTCTTCTGTACCTTTGTACATGTTTCTAAAACAACTCTCTAGTTTTGTCTCTTCTTTTAACTTCTTGCAATGATTTGTTCAACTTTTCGAATCAGGCTATTGGGTTCTTATCCATGCTCAAATTATGTATGATAAGTATGCTTTGTCTCAGACATGAACCGTCCTTTGTCCTGCAGTTCTACAGAATGTTTTTGCAGGTTGGTTAAAGACTTCTACGTAATTATCATTGTGGATCCCGTCCCTGTTTGGTGGTTATACCAATGTGTGAGTTTACTTTCTTAGTCTTTCTTTTTTACATAATCAAACAAATGAAGTAGCGAAATCTCTGAAGGTATCACTCTTGTGAATTGTAATATTGAAACGAGTGATCTCTTTTGTATCAAATAATAATATGTATGGAGGGATATGGTTGGATTAATGTGTTTTGATTAATTGAATTATGCACATCACAGTGCTGAAAAGATGTCTTCCCCTCATCGTTTTGGGTCAGACTCTTATGCATGCAAGTTGTTGCTAAATCTTTTCTGCTCTTGTTTTGACGATGATGCGACGGAGCAGTTGGGCTATTGCATTCTTTTTCCCTTTTGGCATTTTTGAAACCTGTCGTATATGTCAGTCCGTCTCAGGCCGTTAGCATCTAATCACTGACTTTATACTGCAGGAATTATTTGTTCTGATCCTAATGGAATGTTCTCAACTTGTAAAATCACTCTTCCAGCCTCCAAAGTGTGATCTTCTATTTCTGTCCTGACACTGCCTGGTTCTATGCTTTTTCATATTCGTGTGCCCACCATTAACTTGTTTTTTTCTTTTCCCTTCTTTCTTTCCTCCTTTTTTGTAGCCGCAGACTCGTGAAT
The DNA here is from genome assembly GCF_000801105.2 of Raphanus sativus. Classification (NCBI taxonomy): domain Eukaryota; kingdom Viridiplantae; phylum Streptophyta; class Magnoliopsida; order Brassicales; family Brassicaceae; genus Raphanus; species Raphanus sativus. The sequence goes on along the minus strand of NC_079511.1, from coordinate 4,036,546 downwards.
GGAATCTGCCCATCCATAAAGGTAAGTTTAATATTAGCCTCTCCTGGAGTCAAAGATAAACTTTTTCAGATTGTTTTGTGCACACATGAGTGATGATCATCAAAGAAGAATGATGCTAAATGGTTGCTTCATTAGAAAGAGCCTTTTTCATCGCTTAAACAAAGGTTCTATTCCCTCTGTGGACCGCAAAAAAGAAACTAATAGTCTTCTCTTTTTGCTCTTGCGGGTAGCTAGCTCTCTTTATAAATTTTGTAGATCCACTTTAACTACATTTCTTTGTGTATATAGGATCGAAAAAGCTACACCTTTCTTTTTACTTATTTATGTGTTTATGTCTCGAGTGCTCAATCATGGCCTAGGCATAATGATGTTATGAATACATCTAATCATGTCTTTTCCTGAACTATTAGCATAACTTCTCTCAGCTCCAGTCCCTTAAATATCTTTTAGCATCCTCATATTGTTTACCATAAACCTCTCTCACTTTCTCTTGTTATGTCAGCTACTGGAACAAAACGAATCAGCACAAGCACTAGACCAACTCCGAGAGATGCCTCGGTTAAGCAAACCGCAATCAAGGGACCTCATGGTGGTAAGATCCCCGGGTGCACAACGAGCTGTGGACTGAGGTTACCAAGGAAAACAGAGGTCACAGCAGCAAGAATGATCAAGCAACTTGGCTGTAAATTTGCAAAAGGTTTGCGTCTGGTGGTGATGAGGAAGAAGAGGAAATCTTCACCGTCAAAGGGTTCTTCTTCTTTTTCCTCAGGGAGGTCTCAGCCATCGATCATGCCCATAAGCAATGACAATCATAGATCAGAGGCCATAGAAGACTGCATAGAGTTCATCAACTCATCATCCTCTTTCACCAGATCAAACTCTACTTCTTAAGTTTCATTACTCCCTTTGTCTCCGTCGTTCGTTGTCTATTTGCTTGTTTTGTGAGAAGTACATGTACTGTCTGTCTATATAATATGTCTTTATGTGACTTCAATTGATGTGTTACTAAATATAGTTCTAGTAAATATGTGAAATCAGTTCTCATCGTCCTCTTGCTCTGACTGTCTGTAAATGTTTGGTTTTAATATTATTCGTCTTTGTTCATGATAATATCATTGTCATACGATTCAACTGTAAGTGGTTTATCCAAAAAGCTAGAAGCTAAAAATAACAAAGTAGGTGTGCTTATATTTATGGCCACCTATTGGTTTAGCTTTGCTATTAGCAGTTTAGCACCTTCAAATGAACGGGACACCGCCACCTGAAGAAGTATACAAATATCATGAGTGCGCGTGTGTGTGTTAACATGTTTATAGCCTAAAATGACTTATCTCTTTATATAGATTTTTTACCTAATTCTATCATATCTTCTTTTTTGATAGGACATGATTGCAAATTGTAGGTCGTGTTCAATTTGTTATAAAATATACTAGATTTTGACCCGCGCTTTTGAAGCGCGAGATATTTTACGATGAAAAATTTCACTAATAATTTAACAAATATTTTGGTTATTTTTAAAGAGTGTGTATTTAAAATATTTTTGCATTTAAATCAGTATTTTTAAATTCAACCCGATTGTGATTATACCGGTCAATCCG